>NW_015173198.1:77056-115213 GCF_001447785.1 Gekko japonicus | reverse complement strand
GTTGGAAGTTTATTGGGCCTTTCAAAGTGCGTAGAATCATCAATGACGTTGCTGTTGATGTTGAACTGCCGAAAAATCTGAGGGCTTTGCATTCTGTTTTTCACATGAGTTTGTTGAAAAAGGATCCTGGTACCTCTCAATGGAGGCCCTCTGTGACTCCCCCTCCGCCTGTGCTACTTGAGGGGGATGAGCATTTTGAGGTTGCGGACATCCTCGACTCCAAACTGAAACGTGGTAAACTCTGGTACCTCATTGAGTGGGTGGACTTCGGACCCCAGCACCGCGAATGGTAAGTTCCATAAGGAGTTCCCGGACAAACCGGGAGGCCTCCCGCCCAAACCGGGAGATCTCCCGCCCTGCCCGGGAGACGGTGGGTAAGATGTGTTTTGGAGGGGGCAGTATGTCAGCAAGCTGCCATTGTGTTCTGTGTTTCTTGTACGCTTGTACAGTTCATCCCCCCCCCCTCTCCCTGCTAGCCTGTATTTTATTTTGCTGTAATGCTAAGCCGAACATCTGGAGGACGTGGTGTAGGAGGAGAGCTTGAATGCTAGCTTGTTGCCTTTAGAGCCTGGGAACTGCACCTGTATTATGTCTGGAGATAGTAGTGTTCCCAGGGATTGAGCGCGCAACCGTTTCCCTTTACCCGCCAGCGGGAAAGTGATCCATTGGTTCGGTACCTGGTTCAAATCCCTTTATTATACTTGCCCTGGCTGTTTGTACCCATTCCTAACAAAGGACTTGTTTGAGTATCTTTCCAAAGCTTTGAAATAAATTTTGCTTTTCCCCACTCCTCCACATGCAGCCAACTGGGTGACCTTGGGTCAGTCACAGTTCTCTCAGAGCTGTTCTCTCAAGGACAGTTTTCAAGAGAGCTCTCTCAGCCCCACCTATCTCATAGGGTGTCTGTTGTGGGGAGGGAAAGGAGACTGTAAGCTGCTCTGAGACTCCTTCGGGTAGTGAAGTAAAGGTAAAGGTTTCCCTCGCTCAAAAGCTAGTCGGATACAACTCTAGGGGGCAGTGCTCATCTCCGTTTCCAAGCCTAAGAGCCAGCGCTGTCCGAAAATGTTTCCATGGTCATGTGGCAGGCAGGACTAAATGCGGAGGCGCACGGAACGCTGTTACCTTCCCACCGAAGTGGTACCTATTTATCTACTTGCAATTTCTTGCTTTTGAACTGCTAGGTTGGCAGGAGCTGGGGCTCACCCTGTCACGCAGCACTAGGCTCTCGAACTGCTGAACTACAGACCTCCTGTAGGTAGTGAAGGGTGGGGTATAAATCCAACCCCTTCTTCACTTCTTCTTCTACATGAGCTCCACTTTGTTTCCAGTGGTTTCGGCTCTGTTCTATATTTCTTCTTGTGTTCAGATTTCTGCAGTTCAAACCCGATTGCACTGTTCACTGGATGGCCCATCCCACCGATTATATTTGACTTACATTATGTAATCTGCCTTGAGTTTCAGTGAGAAAGACGGACTATAAATAATGTAAGTAAAATGATAAATAAATGATCCACCTGCTGCTGGACAGGACTGATTTGTGCTTTTTTTGGGGAGGGGGAGCCTTGCTTCCTCAAGCAAAACTTCCTGCATAGACAAAATTAACTAAGCTGAAACCTTTGCTTTGAAAGGCTAATATTGTAAATGGAGGGTGAGAAAGCATTCGATCAATTCTATTCTGCCACATTGTCTACAGCAGTACAGTTGGACAGCCAGCTGCTAAGCGGGCAGGTGGCTCTTAACGTCTTCGGTCTAATTATGCAGCAAACCGTAAGCTATCAAATAAAGCAGCTCTGTTATACAACCCCCCCTTCCCCCTACTATAAATGGGAATCCAGAGTTCGAATCCTGAACCTCGCTTCCATTTATGCTCCCTCTGTTTCTACAGCAGAGGCAGGCCTCTGCTGGACAGCACTGGTCTCTAGCAATCGGTACTTTTTGGCTCCCTGAAGGATGCTGGTCTTGCATGAATAGAAACTCTTAGAGCCGAAGGAATGCGCTCTACAGCAGAAGACCTCCTCCGCCATGGAAAACAGTGCCATGCAAGTGGAAGGAAGGCTGAGGATCCAAGCCCACATGAGTAACGAACAAAGCACAGAGCAAAATTTGAACCCAGTGGCACCTTTAAGAGCAACAAGGTCTAATCCTGGGTATAAGCTTCCATGCATGCACACAAAAGGTTAGACCCAGAATAAAACTTTGTTGGTCTTAAAGGTGCTGCTGGACTCAAACGTTGCTCTGCTGCTTCAGACCTACGCGGCGACCCACCTGAATCACAGTTTAGGTTCAAATAGAGAAGATGAAGAAGAAGAGATTGGATTTATACCCCGCCCTTCACTCGGAATCTCAGAGCAGCTTACAAACTCCGTTCCTTTCCCCTCCCCACAACAGACACCCTGTGAGGTAGGTGGGGCTGAGAGAGCTCTTGACAGCTCTGACAGAGCTATGGTTTGCCCAAGGTCATCCAGCCAGGTGCAAGTGGAGGAATGGAGAATCAAACCCGGTTCTCCCAGATTAGAGTCCGCGCACTTAACTACTACACCAAACTGGCCATACCATGTCCTTCAATAAATACTAAACCATACCACGTCCATATGGCAATAAAAATATGCTGCGTGCAACTCCCCAGTACTTGCCTGATGACAAAAGAAGCAACGAAAAGGATGGTGGCAAAGCAGTTCCGCTGACAATCCGCGTTTTTCTTCTGTCTTTGGTGCATTTCCCCACCGCAGTTGTCGCAGCAACGACACATGCAGAAGCAAAGCCCTACCAGGGGCAGCAGCAAAACGAAGAGGAGCCCCAACGTGGCAGAGACTAGAAACCCAATTTCATAGTACACTGCCTGCAGGTCAGACGGAAAGAACAGCAAGAGGAGATGTTAGAGCTGAAATGGCGGCATCGAGCTTCATTGCCACTGTCCTTTATTTGTCCTAACCCGAGGGGCACTAGGCGGGATGCCGGGGAGGTCTACAATCGGCCTTGACAGTATTTTCCAGCTAGAAACCACGGCCATGCGAGCGCCTAATATGTACGAGGACTGGAGAGAAGGTTGCCAGATCCAGGCTGGGAAATTCCTGGAGAGTCCCAGTGGTGGGGAGGGTGGAGTTTGGGGGAGGGAGGGACTCAGCAGGGAAGTGGTGCCCGTGGAAGCCCAGAGGAGGAGATCCCTGTCACCTGGAGCTCAGTTGTAATTCCAGGAGAACTCCAGGTCCTGCCTGGAGGATGGCGACCTTGGTTGGGGAGGGGAAATGAGAGGGGATTGTTCTTCTACCTACACAGTGCTTTAACACAAAATGTCACATGACACTCATCTTAGCTTTGGAAGCAAAAAGGTATTTGAGTACGATGGACTTCCTAAACTGAGTCAGAGGCTCACATCACTGCTGATTCTATCTCTAGAACAGACGCTTCTAAATTTCTCCTGAGAATAAATGGAACAATCCCAGCTTCTGCTTCGGTGTCGCTTCTCAACCACCAAATGAGTTACTCCCAAACCACGTGCTGGAGCAGCTGCCTTTGGCCAGGAGAGGGACTGAAGTTTTAAATCTCTGTGTTGGATGTACCACGTCTGTCAGAGCAGAGAGGCCCCTTCATATTCAGAAAATAAGAACACACTGGAACTGCCACCACCTCCCAGCTGACAGATGTTGAGGGATCCCAGATGTACAGCTGTTGCTCAGAAAACATGGCCCAGCCTTTGACCTCAACTAGGGTCGCACCTGGAGATCTCCCACTATTACAATTGACCTCCCGACCACAAAGGTCAGTTCTCCTGGAGAAAGTGGCTGCTTTGGAGGGTGGACTCTATGGCATTATAACCCTCCTGAGGTCCCTCCCCTCCCCAAACTGCACCCGCCCCAGAAGGCCTGTAGCCCCAAGATTTTTTTAATTCGGGGGGGGGGCTTTAAATAAGTCAGGGCACCCCACATACACTCCTGCGCACACCCACCCACCCAAAGGAGAGCCTGGGCTGGATGGGAAGTCGGGGGGGCTTGGCGGTAAGTTAGGGGGCCAGGCCCTGAGATGCCCCACTGTAGCTACGGGCCTGCTCCCCAGGCTCCACCCCCCAAATCTCCAGGTTATCTCCCAACCCAGAGCTGCCAACCCTAACCTCAGCTCGCAAACAAGAGGCATACTCTTAACTAGGGCAACCTAACCTAATGCAAGTTGGTCAAGGAAACACGCACCTTTCAAAGTGTAAAATGTGCCTCCAGTTTTCACTCTAATACTTCCCCCCCCCCAATACAATTTATGTCCCAGGGAAAATGCCCAAGTGCGTTTTCCAAAATTATACTTTGAAAAATTGTCTGATTGCACTGAAAACCAAAACCTAATTTTGAACAGGAAAAACACACTTGGTTAATTCGGCAACAAAATGATTGCTAATGAGTGCCAGGCCTCCTTGTGCATAGGCCAGGGTGGCCAACTCCAGCTGGGGAATTCCTGAAGTTCTGGGGATGGTGCCTGGTGAGGAGGGAATGCCATAGAGTCTACCCTCCAAATACGCCATTTCCTCCAGGGGAAACTGATCTCTGTAGTCTGGAGATAAGTGGGAATTCTGGAACCCCACCTGGAGGTTGGCAACTCAAGTGGAGGCTGATTCGAGGACATAGAAGAACCTCCCTCACACTCACTGTCTTTTGATGGGGTTTTGATGGAGTTTTAAAATGTGTGTGTGTGTATACACACACACACTTTTTAAATGTTATTTTAATCTTTTAAATGCCTTGATGTTTGCCACCTCAGAAACTCTATTTGGCTGGAAAGGCAGCATGTAAGTGTTTTAAACAAAACAATCACCAGAACTCAGGGTCACCCAACTAGATTGAGGATTCGGGACAGAGAAAACAAAGAATTCCTGCCTGACACAAATTTTGGCTGGAATTCACTGCCTCACAAAATGGTGAGGGCTGGTGGCTTAGAAGGATAAGACCAGCTCATGGAAGAAATACAGCTAAATACAGGTCAGAGACAGACTTGACCGCTAGGTGGAATCTTCAGAGACAGAAGAAACGTGCTTTGAATACCAGTTGTCAAGGGGGGAGAGAGACGAGGGGGGATACCGCCCGTCATGCCTCGCTTCTGCGCTCCCCGGAAGCATCCCTCCGGCCACTGTTGTGAAACAGCACTAGAGGAGATGGAGCAGGCCCTCAAACAAACCAAAGTCAGGCCAGCCACACACATAAACACACAGATCTTTCAGAAAGAGCAATCAGGACACAAGCAGAGCCCTGCAGGATCAAAGCGGTGGTCCACCTAGTCCAGCCTCCTGTCTCACACAGTGGCCAACCACTTCCTCTGGAGGGCCAACAACAGGGCACAGAGGCCGAGGCCTTCCCCCGAGGTGTGCCTCCTGGCTCTGAATGTGGAGGTTCCCCTCAGCCACCATGACTAGTAGCCATTGATAGGCTTCTCCTCCACATGTCTATCTAATCCTTTTTTCAAGCTGTTCATTCCTGTGGCCGTCACGACATCCTCTGGCAGCGAATCCCACATTTTAATCCCTCTCTGTGTAAAAAAAAGTATTTCCTTTTGTATGTCCTGACTCTACTGCCCATCAGCTACATTGGATGCCCTCAAGTTCTAGTATTTGGGAGACTGGGGAAAAAAGGTTCTTTTCATCCCAGGAGTTCAATTTTTTCCCAAGGGACTTGAATTTTCAATGTCAGCAGGGCACCTCGCTGCCCTTTATCTTTCATGCCCATCCGAGTGGGCTGTTGTAACTGGCTTGGCTCCCTCCGAATGCCCATTTATGGCTATTCTAGTACCAGTTCAGGGCGGGGGAGGGAAGAAGAAAGAGTGAGACCAGCTGCCAGCCACCTTCCTGCAGGGCCAGTTCCAAGCCCATTTCTCACCGGCTACATCTCATCACGCTCCAGTTCCACTTCCAGCAAATCCGCCCCCAAACTGCCCAAGTTCCTCCGTGAAAACAGCTCCCAGTACTGATGCTGTCATTTATACCACTGATCCAGCTACAATTATAAGGAGGGTTAAATTGGGGGGGGGGGGGGCCTGAAATACAGGAAAACCACAAAGCGAGCGTTGAGAAGCAACATTCAGAACAATTTTGATAATACTCCAACCGAAGCTGTTAGAAGGACTATCAGAGCTATCGGGGACAAGACAAGAGGGAAATAAAAACAATACAATGCAGCATGCGGTTATTGGTAGGTTAACACAGCTTTCCAAATGACAGTGAGAAATGTTGGGGACAATGAGAAAGATTTACCTGAAGAGCCAGGACAATATTCTCTGGCTGTGGAGGTCAAGGTAGATGGGAAATGTGTATGATGAGCAGGCGGCATGCATAAAAACAAGGCAGGTGAGCAATGAATAATACACCCCAAGACAACATTTGCCGTGCAGTAAATAAAAACAGCAAATCAAGCATTGATGGAAAGCACAGGTCACTGCAGTTGCAATTTTGGCGAACTTGACCAAGTGAGGATTTGTGGGCTGTTTACTTAGTGGTGTTGAATCCTTACAGTTCAAGTACCTCTGTGTTGCTAGGCAAAATTGAAGTCAGCAGGGAAAAAGGAAGACCCGACATGAGATGGATGGACTCCACCAGGGAAGCCACGAAAGCCCCCAGTCTGTGAGACCTGAGCAAGGCTGTGAACCCCAGGACCTTTTGGAGGTCATGAATTCAAAGGGACAGAACAACTTTAGAGTCCAGAGGGGGCACCTTTAAGACCAACAAAGATTTATTCAGGGTATGAGCTTTCGCATGCAAGGCAGTTTTTCATACATACTCGGATGGCAGATGAGGTTCTAAACTTATAGACAGGGATTTAACAGCAAAGATGTGACCAGTGTTCCCTCTAAGCTGAGTCAGTGTGAGCTAGCTCACAGTTCTTTAGCCTCTGGCTCACACATTTTTGTCTGAGCTCAGGAAGGAGGGCTCCAGAGCAAACTAATTCATGTGGCAGCCAAATAGCTCACTCACAACTTTAATGCCAGCAGTTCACAGAGTCAAATTCTTGCTCACAAGACTCCACAGCTTAGAGGGCGCACTGGATGTGACTTAATGGCGCTTAACATAAACATGCACCTTTCTCTGCCTTCTTCTTTAAGTCTTGTTAGAGAAAGAGAGGGCCAGTTTACCACAGTGCTCACAGTTTTTCATTTTCCATTTTCCATTTTGACTAAATTTTTCTATTCTGAGTTCTTAGGGCGGAATTGCCTTGCGAAAGGATTTAAAAAAAACGACTCTGGTGGACAATGCAGAAAATCAACTCTTTTTCTAACTCTGGCATAACAAGTAGAAAATGGCAGCATCAGTTATATAGGGGGTGGAAGCCCTGGTGGTATTTGACTGAGACAGCTGCTATTTTTAAAAGGCTGCACGTTTTCTTTGAAAGTTTTAGTCACGTGCTTTCAATTATAGCTGAATGCTGTGCATTTAAGAGTGATGTACCGGGAAATGAGCCTCTACTGGTTCCATGAGAACAAGCTTCTGGTCACAGAACACAGTTGTAGGCTGGGATCATTGAGGATGGTACATTATGGAGTTATGACCTGCGCCCGTTCAACTTGCTGCAGCCAACAGTTACATTACACAACAAAAAGGGGGGTGACTCACATGACAGAAGGATGAGGCTGAATCACACAACCAAAGGAAAGAGCCTCTCAGTAATTAGGGGACCTTAACAATAGGGAAGGCCGATTTTGGTCATTTAGATGGGCTGACACAATGTCCAATTTGCTGCATGAGCCACACATAGCCAATCTGGAAGCCTCTGGTATGTTTTGAAACTCTGGTGTCCGTTAGGGTGCCATTCAACTATCCTTGCCTATTTGGGAACCACTGACCAGAGCTGTAACTTCAGAGAAGCATTTATCGCAGTGATAGCCATAATGTTGTGCAGCCCTTGCTCTAGTGCAGCGATAACAGTCGTATTTTATTTGAGAACAGACCATCTGCTCAGCATGTTCTGTGGCGGAGGTCCCCGACCATTTTCAGCCTGTGGGCAGCTTTGGAATTCTGACAAAGCATGTTGTACACAAGCACAAAATGGCTGCCGGACGAGGTGGGCCCAGCCACAAAAGCAGCGGCAGCTGCCTCCCTTCAGTCACACAGTAAAGGTCCTTATGAAGAAGAAGAAGAGATTGGATTTATATCTCGCCCTTCACTACCCGAAGGAGTCTCAGAGCGGCTTACAATCTCCTTTCCCTTCCCCTCCCCACAACAGACACCCTGTGAGGTAGGTGGGGCTGAGAGAGCTCTTTCCAGAGCTGTCCTTGAGAGAACAGCTCTGACAGAACTTGTGACTGGCCCAAGGTCACGCCAGCAGCTGCACGTGGAGGAGTGGGGAATCAAACCGGGTTCTCCCAGATTAGAGTTTGCACTCCTACCTACCACACCAAACTGGCTCTCAAACTGTGGTGGCAGCTGCTGACCAAAAACATTTTTAAAAATCTGCAAAGCCAATTAAATCTCCAGTGGCCAATCAGAAGCCTTGCTGGGCAAAAGCCCCTCCTGGCCCTGCACACTTTCTAAAATCACTTGGTGGGCATCAAGTGTCGGAAGGTGCCATGGGACCCCGTTTCATGTCACCTCAGTGTCCTTCAAATATTCAAGCATGCAAAGGCGCTAACTAAAATTATGTTTGACTATTTATGAGGGGGACGTTATAATGGAAGACAGGCATTCCATTTAGGGGAGTTTATGAAACTCCTTGCGGCGCTGACAAAACATTACCATGATCTAAGTTCAATGGCTCTCCAACACCCTGGCAATCAATTCTCACCTCACCTGAATAAAAATGAGGGGAAACATGACTTGAGTTGAAAAAGGGGGGGGGGATAAATGTTACTGATGGGATTAAAAGGATCTCTTCTGTCGGCTGAAATTTCTGTTTTTCGTTGCTGTGCTTCAGCTCTCGTGAAAAGCTGCTGCTTGCTGAACAAAAAGATGAGGGGACACAGCGGCTGGGTTGCAGCGGCAGTGGGGAGTCAGGGAGATCCCACTTTGTCAGCTGCACTGCATCGGCAGCATCTGGCACCCAATCCAAGCACAGTCATTAAGATTTTGTTGCCTGCACTTTCAGACGGCTCAAAAGCCTTCATGCATGCTATCTTTTTGCAGCCTCTGTCTCTGAGGGAAACAGAGAGAGAGAGAGAAAGGAGACATACTGAGTTTGTGGCAAATCAAAGGTTTGAATTGGGAATTTTTCTAATTCATTCTCTCCAAAACGCTACGCCAGTTCTCAGTTGTGTTGCACTCGGCAATATTCATTCTTTTATTTGCACCCTCCAATGCTAGCTTAAGCGTGAGGTTAAAACTAATCGAAGTATCTTCCCTATGAGCAAAGTAGTCCTGGTAGTCTGGAAAGTCTGCATAATTGCTGGACTTGAGACAGTGGGGATTTCCTTCCTTTCCAAATAAATGGGAAGCCCACAAGCAGAGCTCCGGGAGCAGCTCACACGGGAACAGCTTGGCTAGATCTCTAAGCTGCAGCTTCGCTTTATCACCCAGCCGGCCGTTCCAGGGCCAGAGCCACAACAACACAGAGAACTTCACGCAAAAGCAGCAGCAACAATCACCCAAATCTTTTTGAAAATATTTGATAATAACACGGAAGCTCTGCCAAAGGAAACATTTGTGATGCCTTATTCATGCGGTTTCAGCAAAAATGCAGTCTGGGAACTTGGTATTCCTAAAATAAACTATAAGCAGGTTTAAGCAATGTTGGCTTAAACGATATTTGGTCTTCAAAGAAATATCACTAAAACACCACTGTTAGCACAAGAAGAAAAGTTACCTTTTGATAATCAGCCGGCGTACTTCCAAAATTTTGCTGTGCTAGTTTTTTAATGAGATCTGAAAATAAAGAAAGAACATTCCCAAATGTAAGAACAGGTAACCTGGGGGGAAAGGCCATTGTGTACAGGCAATCCTTTGAACGCTGTTTTCAAAATGAAATGCTAATCTAGCATCATTAACACTTCTTGTTGAAATAATGTATTCTGACAACTGCATGCGTCCAGACACTCAAGGATGCAGAATCAACCAAGACACTTCAGGGACCAACTTTGGCAAAGACATTTTATAGCTCACAGGCAATGCACTCTACAGCAAGGGTCTCCAACCCTTTTGAGACAGTGGGCACATTTGGAATTTTGAGGCAGTGCGGTGGGCACAGCACAAAATGGCTGCCACAGCCAATGAGAGCGGATGGAATGATGGAGAGTGCCAGTTCAAAAACAGCAGTTAAAAACAGCAATTGGGAGTTGGTAGCTGGGGCGCTGAGAGGGGAAAGAGGATGTCTGAAGGAGGGAAACCGTGGAGGAGAGTGACTTGGAGGTGGCTGGAAATAGTCAATTCGTAACCAAAGGAACAAAGGACCACAGCTCAAAAGTTCAATGGACGCAGAATGTTGTAACTATCTTCAAAAAGGGAGACTGCCAGCTCCCAAGTAACTATAATGTTGTAACTAGGAATAGGAACGGACCACATTTTTGCAGTTCAGTTTGTGGTTTGTGGCTGTATTGTTTTCTGAGGAGGTTCTTTTGTATTGTTTTGTCAGGAAACAATCCATATACAAAAGAACCTCCTCAGGAAAGCTCCTCCATTAGCATGCTCATAGCCTGGGGAACTCCTACAAGATAATGACGCAGCCCTACCCCACCTTCTGGTGTAGATATAAATTACCTGCCTACCAGTTTCTTCTCACCTTGACACAGAGAGCACTCCATCTTTCTGTGTTATACTTCTGAGGATTCCAGTCACAGTTACTGGCAAAATGTCAGGTTCTACAATGCCAAGACCATGGCCTCACAACCCAGAAAATCTACAGCAACTAATGAACTCCGGCCGTGAAAGACTTCGACAACATAACAGGAGGTTGGTTTGCGAACCTAACTGGTTTGTATGGGTTCATGAGCCATTTCAAGTTTAAACCCTTGCTTTCTGCTCCCCAAGAAAAGTGGCAGGAAGACGAAAGCAGGGGTCTAAATGGCTTGAAGACATTTAAACCTCTGTTTTCTGATTCCTGCGAAAAGCCAAAGGGAGCACAAAGTAGGGGTTTAAACGGCCCCAAGCTATTTCATCCCCAGCTTTCTAATCGCTACAGTTTTGTGTGGCGAGCAAAAAGCGGAAGGTGAAATGGTTGAAGGCATTTCACCCCATTTTCTGTTAGCCGCAGCTTTTCCCAACCAGCAAAAAGTAGGGGTTTAAATGCCGCCCAGTCATTTCACCCCCAGCTTTCTGCTGACTGTGAAAAGCCACAGCCAGCAGAAAGCTGGGGGTGAATTGGCTCGGAGCCATTTAAACCTCCTACTTACTGCACCCTGCAGCTTTTCACAGGGAGCAGAAAGCAAACGTTTAAAAGGCTCTGAACCATTTAAACCAAACAGCTGAGCTGCGGGGAGCTCCCACCACTCAGCCGTTTTTCATGAGGAGCGGAAAGCACGAACCGCCATGAACGGCATCAAAATTCGTGGAAGTTTGTGGTGGGTTCTTCAGTTCGTGAACATCACTTCGTGAATCACGAACCGGGCAAAATTCTACTTTGCTTTCTTCAGTGTTATGTCAATATCATAAATAAAAGTTGTTTTCTTTAACCCTATGGGCTGCATGTCTAAGGAAAACACACACACAATAGAATATCTTGATCTATATATATTATAGGATATGAATAAATGGTGGCAGTGAGTGAATGAAACAGCATTTTAGCCCGAACCCCAATAACTCTGTGTGAATGTGGGCCTGTTACTAAAGGGGGCTGGGATACCCTGTCTGTGGATGTATCTCTGAATGGGGGAGGGGGGGCTGAGAGGGGTAATGATAAAGGCTCTCCCACTTTTTCAAAGAGACAAGAAGGGTGGCGAGTGTGACGTCCTGGCTTACGGGTCCCTGACCTAAGGCTGTGTGTGTAGAGGGTAGCGGCCACTCTCTGTGAGTGGAGAAGGGGTGTCACAACTAGAATGGCAGAAAAATTACCCTGCTAGGACCTTCCCCCTTCTCCCCCCCCCCACCATGCCAGCTTTCTTCTAGAAGGAAGTTTGGACACAGAGAAGTATTTAAAAAGTGATTCCTCACGAGCAGCTGCTATCAGAACCAGCAAAATATAACCTACCAGCTTATCAGGACTTTACCCACATTACTCTGTTGCAGGGCCAGGATTCTATTTACAGAACAGAAATCCAAGAAGACAACTTCATTGCCAAGACTATGATGTCATCTGTTTACCAATTAGCTAAATTACTTTTACTCGGTGCCACACCAGATGCCAGAATTGTTTCCAATGACTAATAATCCCAGGGGTTTAAACACAGCACATGTTTCATCACAGGGGTTAAAAAGGGATTTGCCTGCTGCCGCACACTCACAGGCCTAATTACATTAATTCTTTACTCCATCGCTTTCCTGGGTCCCATCTGCCTCATCACATTCACCCTTATCCACATCTCTTTAGGGCAGTGAAGAAGTCATATGAGTTCCTCCAAGGTAAGAGTTGCCGTCTCACACATCAGTAGGGGTGCCAGTCTCCAGGGGGGACCTGGGGACCCCCTGGAATTACAGCTCATCTCCAGACTTACAGAGATCTGTTCCCCTGGAGAAAATGGATGCTTCGGGGGGTGGGCTCTATGGCATTGTACCCCTATGAGGTCCCTGTCCTCCCCGGGGTCTATCCCCAAATCTCTAGGAGTTTTCCAGCCTGTATATGGCAACATGTGCCATCAGGTTCATGTTCAAATACTCACTAACTGAAAGGCTGGCTACAGAGAACAAAGGCTTAAAGGTAATCTCTCTAGACAGTAAGCACCAACAAGAAACTAGAACACCACAGCCCTACCAGGAAATCATCCCACAAGCGGGTGGTAGAGAAACAGTTGACCCCCTTCTTCAGAATTAACCATACTACAAAAGAATAAAGTTAGCATGCAACACATGCCAATCCTCTCAGTCAGGTGTCATTTCCTGAAGGAGCACACAGGAGCAGAGCTCCGGCAGTAAAGAGCCCAAGGGGGCGGGCACATGCAACAAGCCCCGCCCCCTGCTCCCAGCAGCCCTCAGTTAGAGCAAGAAGCAGCCACGTAAGCTGCAGAGCCCCCCTGGCCCCCCGGGCCAAAAAGGCCAGTGGCACCTTTAAGACCAAATTTTATTCAGGTACAAGCTCTCCCTCCTCTGTGAGGACAGATCTGCACGTTCCCCCCCCCAATAGCTAGCAATCCAAAACAGTCCAGTGGAGCCATGAGTGGTGGGTGTTGCCTTCTGACACACTTTCGGTGACAAACAAGGGGGGTAGCAGTATGACAATAATGTTACATACACAAATACTGCAGCAGTGCAAACAATGCCAGATACCATATACACAATAACCAAATGATCATTCAGTGGTGTTTAATCTTGTTCTTTTTTCAATCTAGACGTTGCGAGATGACCGTACAAAACGTCACAAAGAAGGACGAACTTCCCCGGAGTAACCGTTTCGTTTCGATAATTCTTTTTCATACAAAATATCATAACAGAAAACATAACCGTTACTCATGTATATGAAGTTGTGTGGATAAGGATTGTTTTGTCTTCTTCTTGTCTTCCAGTATGATTAGTGATATAGTGATATAAATGTATTGGATATTGAATCAACCATAGTGCAATGAACATAATAAGTTGGCAACATCATTTAGGAAGCACATGATACATTGGTAGTGATATAAGATCTAGTAACGAGAGTTAGGGTTAAGGCTGATCAGCCCGATTTGATGTATAGGCTATGTGCCGGTTATAAGCTAATGGGAAGCATTTAGGGTAAGGCTTTTTGCATATGGAATTTTTATATGATATATAGCACTTATGTATGGATATAGAACTATGAAATGAAGGTATCAATTAATTAATAATAAGTTTTATTCATAGAATTAGAAATATCCGTTTGGGCAGATGAATGAATATGCTGATGCAGAACTGTATGTATTCTTCTAAAAATTGAGTTGCTTGTGAGGGTGGCTGGTATGTTTTCCTGTTATGAGTAACGGTTATGTTTTCTGTTAGGATATTTTGTATGAAAAAGAATTATCGAAACAAAACGGTTACTCCGGGGAAGTTCGTCCTTCTTTGTGACGTTTTGTACGGTCATCTCGCAACGTCTAGATTGAAAAAAGAACAAGATTAAACACCATTGAATGATCATTTGGTTATTGTGTATATGGTATCTGGCATTGTTTGCACTGCTGCAGTATTTGTGTATGTAACACTTTCGGTGACATCAGGGGGTGTGACATTTGCAAATAAGTTATGCTAATGAGTTATGCTAATGAGCTCATGCACCTCTTTTTCTACAAAATGACCCCTGCCTCTCAGTGATCTTCACTCTGAAATCCACATGCTGGATAAACAAACGCATTTTGGGGCGCTTTCCATCAGAGTCTGGCTCCAGCGATATCCGTGAGACAGTTTTGAAAACCCTTCTCGGACTAAAGCCTAGGTCACCTGCCCCAAGAACCTGCACGAAAACAGGATCCTGCATTACAAACAGCTGCTTACCAGCTATAAGCAGACACAAGGTGAGGGATGCAGGGCAGTCCTCAGCATGTAGGCTCAGGAAGCATGTCCCCTTGAGTTCAATGATCCTTACTCCCTATGAAGTCCATTGACAACTGCATCCAGTGAAAGGTTTGCAGCACTCAAGACTCTCTCCAAGGATATGAACTTAAGTGCACCGCATACAAAGTATGAAGTTGGCCAGGATGGGGGTACGGAACTGTATGAAGATTCTTTTTGTTTGTTGTCCTGCATTTCTACCATAATTTCCAAAGGATCTCACACATGGTCTCTCTGTCATCCTTATAGCGGCTGGAGTTAAGTCAGTAAATGCAGGTCTGAAACTGCAAGTCCTGCCTCATCAGGATTAGAATGCGCTCATTAGAACCTTCAAGAAGGCGTTCAGCAGAGGCCAGGGCGGGGAGAATGAGGCTAGGGAGCCACGGCCACGCCGAGCCCTCCCCTCCTCCCCTGCCACCGCTGCCCGGACCTAGTCGAAGTGTGGGCTACTCCGCAGTGCAGGAGAGACGATCAAGGGATCTTTACTTTTCCAGTTTAAGACTTGAAATGGTGGGTGTCTCTCCACAGATCTCACAGCTTATCTGTACACCTCAGGCATTTTACTTGCACATCCCTGTATTCAGGGGTCATTTCGCAGAAAAAGAGGTGCAGGAGCTCACTAGCATAACTCATTAGCATAACATTTGCATATGCCACACCCCCTGATATCACCGGAAGTGTGTCAGAAGGCAACACCCACTGGTCAGGCTCTACTGGACTGTTTTGGATTGCTAGCTGTTTGGGGGGGGGGGGGAGAACGCGCAGATCTGCCCTCACAGGAGGGAGAGCTTGTACCTGAATAAAACTTGGTCTTAAAGGTGCCACTGGACTGTTTTGGATTGCTAGCTATGGGGGTGTTTTGGATTGCTAGTTATTGGGGGGGGGACGCCCAGATCTGCCCTCACAGAAGAGGAAGAGCTTGTACCTGAAAGGTGGGGGGCTCTGCAAATTACCTGGCTGCTTCTTGCTCCTCGTGGCCCAACTGAGGGGTTCTGGGAGGAGGGGGTGGGGCTTGTACCTGAAAGCGGGCCGGGGGGGCTCTGCAACTTACCTGGCTGCTTCTTGCTCCTCGTGGCCCAACTGAGGGGTTCTGGGAGGAGGGGGCGGGGCTTGTTGCGTGTGCCCGCCCCTGGGGTCCTTACTGCCAGAGCTCTGCTCCTGTGTGCTCCTGCAGGAAATGACCCCTGCCTGTATTAAGCTTTTTTGCTGAACGTGACATCTTACCTAGCAACTCAGTGTATCAAGATATGATTTTTCTATGATCGTTCATATTTGCATTTGAAACATGGCTTGACTACTTACCTTTTGTATTTTGTGTATCTGTTACTTGGTTATTTATTATGCTTCACTAATTGTAGATTCTTGAATTGATAATCCTATAAGATTTCATACAGAAGGTTGTTATTTTTTTCGTTTTAATTTCTGATTAATTTGTATTTTGATTGTTACTTAATATGTGTATGTGGGGAAAAAATTAAATATAAAAAACGTTTAAAAGAAATTTGGTGTGAGTGTGACAGGGCTGCTTGCAAATCCAGGTACACCTGGAAAGGAGTCTCAAATCTCCAGGTAGTTCCCAACACAGAGTTTGCAACTCTAGAAAGGAAGCCAAAACTGGCTACAGCCCTATTATGTGTGCATTTCATCATAAATCTGGCTTCCTGCTGCCTAATGATGTATGAAATAACTAAGGGGCATGCCCACTTTTTTTTTTTTGAGACATGGTGGTAGGGTTGCCAACCTCCAGGTAGGGTCAAACAACAAACTGATTATTATTGTTGATATTGCATGTAATGAATATCTATACCTGTTTTAGAATATTATAAATAATACACAATGCACTTTATAAGATGGAACATATAGAACACTTTAACTTATAAATAAGGTTTTTGCAGTGTATATATTTGTTGTTTGACTCTTCTAACACTGCAGCTCGAGTTCCCAAACCTCCGGGTAGGGCCTGGGGATCTCCTGAAATTACAACTAATCTACAGACGACAAAGATCAGTTCCCCTGGAGAAAATAGCTGTTTTGGATACAATACTCTGTGGCATCATAACCTTGATGAGGTCCCTCCCCTCCCCAAATCCCACCTTCCTCCCACCCACCTCCACCCACACACCAATCTCCAGGAATTCCCCAACCCAGAGCTGCAACCACGCTTGGCGGCCAAACTCTCACGGAGGTGTTTTGTTTCGCCTTGTGCTTTCACACTTCACACTTTGCACCATGACTGAAGCTTCACGTGAAGAATTCCCTGCACTTAAAACATACATGTCAAGGTCTTCTCCTTGACCTGCCAGTGTTTTCGGGGGTGGGGTGGGGTGGAGAGAAAGGATTTTTCTGCCCCTAGAAGATTCATGTATGTACTGCAATGGGAACCAGGATTATGGCTGGTCTAGCGACTAATAAATTCTGGATTCTGATTTGAAGCGAACCCGGAACTCAACCCGTAACCAATGCTGAACGTGAACCCACACAGGTGTTGATGTCAGCAGACGTGCAGACGCATTCTGTAATTTCCGGGTCAGTCTCAAGGGTAAGCCTGCGTAGAGCGAATTGCAGAAATCAAGCCTGGAACTGACCATTGCATGGGCCACTGTAGCCAAGTCATGGGGGAGGGAGAGGGTCTCAGTAATCTGCTAGAGATGGAAGTAGGCAGACCGGGCAACTGCAGTAACCCGGGCCTCCACAGAAAGAGAGGCATCCAGCGCTTCTCCCAGGCTCCTCACTTTTTGGGCCAGCACCAAAGGCACCCCTTCCAGCGTAGGGAGCCTGATGTCAGGTAGCCCTGTCATGGGTTTGGAATGTGGAGGGATTCCCTCACATTTTCTGTCTCAGCTCTCCCTGGCTCACCAACTGTTTGCTATCTTATGCTTGACCTTGGAGATGCTCCAGCTGCAGTTTCTCGGCTGGGAAAGTTAACAGCTTTTGCTTTGCCTGCCTGCTATTGCCCACGCATGCAGGATGTATCCATTGGCTCATGCTTACAGGGGGGATGTTTGATTCTAGTATGAGTCAGAGGCCCTAGTGTTGGTGGCCATTCCTGACACAAGGTGTACACGTGTCTCTAGTACTGGATCTACCAATAAACAGTTATCTTCTCATGAAGCTCTGTGTTGCGTAACCTGACTAAGAACCCTGACACCTGATACCCATACCTATTAGGCTGGCCCTAATGTGGAGTTAGAGCTATACCTACATAGGAGACCGGAAGATCACTGAATCGGGAACCTGGATGGTAGATTTAGAGCGCGCCATCCAATTTAATGAATTATTAATACTGCGAGCACTTTAAATGTTATTAATGTTTTAATTATTTTAAACTGTTTGAAAAGTTTTAAGCAGACCAGGTACATGGTACCAACCACTGTAAGCCGCCCTGAGCCTGTCTGCAAGGAGGGCGGGGTCTAAATACAAATAATAAATAAATAAATAAATACCCATTCCCCTTTGCCCCAGGTAAAGGACCTCCGTCTTTGATGGATTTAACTACCTTTGTGATTCTTAGTAACAGACTTTTGGAAGTGCTAAAATTCCGTAGACTGCCTTAATGAACCCTTTCTTACATCTGAGTTATTGGATAAGTGCAAAATTTGGAGATATTGGTACCAAGGGAGTTTTGTACTGGCATTTTTTCCCCCAAATGGTGTTTTATCTATTATATGCCCTTTTAGGAAAACATCCACAAGTCTAGTTTCAAATTCTGTTTTTTGACAGAACATCTTAACAAGGACTCTCGGAGCTTAGCCGGTACACCAGGATGGCGGTTTGTGAGACATTCCAGGGGAGACATGAAACCTATAGAAATCAATATTTCTATACAGTCCATACATCTGCTCTCCCTGTTTCTGCACACCCGGATTCCCCCGCGTGGTTTCTGTGGGCACTGTGGTGCCTGCCAGTCCTTCCCTTTGCACCCACAGAGCTTTTCAGAAAGCGAGTGAGGGCCAGTGCAAGGTGGGGCTTTGTCAGGGGTTGCCCTCTTTCGAATGAAAGGTGTTTGCATGCTCAGAAGGATTGGGGGGCCCTGCTGCACACCATGTGAATCCAAGAACAGAGGTTTACAGTTGAGATGTTGAGATTTTGGAAGTGTCCTCCAAATCTAGCATACATCTTTGAAGGTTTGTAGGTCATTTTGGCTTTGCCATTGCACAGCAAAGAAGTTGTGCCTGTCTTGATTAAATATAGATTCCGCCGCTCCGTCGTCCACCTTGCTGCTGCATCAGAATGCCAGTTGCCATGGCAGCACAACATCATCAACAAAAGGACTCGGAAGACAACCGCTTTTGAGGACCGCAAATGGAGAAAAGTCACTGAGCGAGTGGAAGTGTTAAGCACGATAATGAGACAAGAACAAGACATGTGCTGTAACCAACAAAGGGATGCCACCAAAAAATAACAGACCGATGGAACGTTCCCCTTGCCCTCCCATCATGCTTAGAAGCACATCACATGGCAGGTTTCCCATCCACGCTTACACCGGTCACTGGCAGGGGGTTGCCAATCTCCAGGTGGCACCTGGAGGTCTCCTGCTATTAAAATTGATCTCCTGACAACCGAGATGAGTTCCTTTAGAGAAGATGGCTGCTTTGGAGGGTGGGCTCTACAGCATTACACCCTGGCTGTGGTCCCTCACCAAGCCCTGGCTTCCTCAGGCTCCAGCCCCAAATACCCAGGTATTTCCCAACCCAGAACTGACAACCTTATGGGGTACTATGACAACACAGCATCACAGGATGAGTATTCCTAGAAATTATGGCTGGGAGAGAACTTGCCACAGGGACTCCATGTTGGTGGCCTCCCCTCTGTAGGGCTAATGGGGTAGGCCCTCTCAAAGTCTTACTAGGTATGACAGTCCCAACTTTTCACAGCTGTTGGTTAATCAATGCCAACAAGAAAGTTACAAAAGAGGCTACGTCATTAAAAGCTGCTTTCAACCTGTTTGCCATTATAATGCTGGAATCTTCCATCTGTCATTTAAAAAATCAAGATTTTTTTCCCTATCAGTATGAAACCCAGCACAGAGAATTTACCTAAAAAGTAGCACAATTGGTCATTTTTTTAAAAAAAGGCTAAATTAAAGCAATTAAAGGAGCCAGTGGGGTGTAGTGGTTAAGAGCAGCCGACTCTAATCTGAAGAACCAGATTTTGATTCCCCACTCCTCCTCCACATGAAGCCAGTCGACACTCAACAACATTCCTTCAGAAGTTTCAGTTTATTGAGGACTAGTACTTAGGAAAACAGGAGGGCCTGGCGTGATCTTGTCCATGGGGTCGCGAAGAGTCGGACTCAACTGTGCGACTGAACAACAACAAGTACTTAGGACACCATGAACTCCTGTGTCAGGAATGGTGGGCAAATGAATTGAAACTACAGAGATACCCCCTTCATACATGGCCCCCTGATACAATAAAGCCAATAGGCAAGCACCTGAGCACACGGGCAAAAAGTAATGGTTATGTTCCCAGCGGGAAGCAGGGAGCTAGCCAAGTAAAGCCTGCAAGGACACCAGACAGATAACAGCACGCAGGAGAAAAGAAAGGGGGATGGGAGGAGGGAGACATCGAGAGCAACCCACACATTCCACACCATGGCAGCACTAGCTGACGGGTGGTTGTAAGCCGCTCCAAGACTCCTTCGGGTAGTGAAGAGCGGGGTACAAAAACCAACTCTTCTTCTCTTCTTCTTCTAAAGGTCCTGTGATAGCAACCATTCATTATAATCCACTCAAAACCTACATTTAGTTTCTCATTTAGGAAGCTGAAGTTGTGCCACAGTTTAAGAATGTTAGAGGCTTTCCCTTAATAAGAATTCATTGAATGTTCCTGAGATTGTCAAGTTTCAGGGACCCCGTTTTTCATAGAAAGTGTCTTGTAGGTGGGAAGGCGAAAAATGGAAACCTCCCTTGCAAAACACCGGATGGGGAACAACGACATAACATTCCATATATCTATTAGATACTGACAGACTTTCAGAACTTCAATCCTTCTCTCTTAGAGCATTTTCAACGGAAACCAGAAATGCAGAGGGAAAAGTAGCAACACATTTCAAACATAAGAGGGAAAGCTTGTTAGGAATGCACGTGTCATTTGCTACTGGAGTTGGACAAGTTATACTAAGGCAGAAAAAGAAGTATATGAAGTGTCTGTTAGTGCACACGCCTATTGCTGTGTTCTCCCATGCATGCCTGAAGCAAAGCACACAGCACAAAGAATGGCAATACAATTAAGTGCCACATGAAAGCTAGAACTCCAAGTGCAACTCTGGGCAGAGAATCCTCTGCTAAGAAATTTGCGGCTGGGGTGCACCAGGGATAGAAAAGTGTTACATTTTTCAACACTGCTTAATTAATATGACCCAAGACTATTTTCACATCAGTTGCTTGAATCACTTTATGAGTCTCCTCTGAGTAATATACACTGAATAGGCTACACGTGCTGTGCCCAATGGAGCAAACAGCTTCCAGTCACAGCCATTTTGGGTTGGGAAATATGGCATTGGGGGAAAGCTGAAGCCCCTTCCATATTGTGACCCAGTCCAGGACTGTTTTGGCCTATTAATCCTAAAAGAAATCAACCCTGACTGTTTCCTGAAAGGCCAGATACTGAAACTGAAGCTCAAATACTTTGGCCACCCAATGAGAAGGGAGCCCTCACTGGAGAAGACCCTGATGCTGGGAAAGACTGAAGGCCAAAGAAGACGGGGACGGCAAAGGATGAGATGGTTAGACAGTGTTATCGATGCAACGAGCATGAAATTGAGCAAACTCCGGAGCACAACGGAAGACAGGAGGGCCTGGCATGATGTGGCCCATGGGGTCGCAAAAAGTCGGACTCGACTGTGCGACTGCACAACAACAACAAACCCCACATTTTATTTACAAGGCTTGGAAGGCTCAGTAATAATGTTGTTGTTGTTTAGAACCCCCCCCCAATAACCACCAAGATCTCACAAGAACTCATTACTTAAAGCTACAGATGTTATTTCTAGTATTGGGGGGGGGGGTTAAGTCCAGCTGTATGTGTGTTTCAGATTTTTCTGCAAACTTGGGGCTTCTTGGGTTGAGAAATCCCCTACTTTTCCCTGGCTCCACTGTGTAGATTTTTTGATTCACACCCAATGAACTGCTTCAGAGTTAGCTATATGGTGATAATATAATAAACACTAACCTGTACTACAAGCGAGACCTTGTAACTGCTGAGTAAAGGACCACTGCTATCATTGTTCAAGTTTTGGATAGAATCCATCCATTAACACAACGCAGAACAGTCATTCCGGGTAGCCATACTGGTCCACAGAAAAATTTGGAACACAAAGACTGTAATCCTAAGGACTCTTTCATGGTAATAAGCCCCATCGAATGACATAAATATGACCTGCTTAGGACTGCTCTCAAAAGCTATGTAAGAGCACTTGTAAAGACCAACCCAAATAAATGACACAAAACGGCAAGAACCAGGGCCTCTCTCTCAGCTCTACAACTCCTTAGCTATCTCATGTCTCACCTTGGTTCTTCCTTCCAGCATGCCAAAGTTTACATCTCCTCTTGTTAAATTTCAATTTTATAATGTTCAATGGATATTTTAGACTATTACTTACATGAAAAAAATCACACACTGGGAAATATTTTATAATTCCTCCCCAATGTATCATATTCAGGGGTCATTTCGTAGAAAAAGAGCTAGGGGGACTCATTAGCATAACTCATTAGCATATGCCACACCCCCTGACATCACCGGAAGTGTGTCCTCCCCACAGCCGGCGGCGACCTCCAGCGGGCACCAGCAGGGAGCTCCAGGCCCCGCCCTCCCGCACCTCACCCGGGGGGATGGCGTCCCCCTGCGTCCCCCCCCAAATGACCCCTGATCATATTTATTTTTATTTTATTAGTTCAATTTATACCCCGCCCTGCCCATGAGCGGGCTCAGGGCGGCTTACAACGTTGACACAAAATACCAATGAAACCATATAAAATCATTTTAGAACAAAGCAATACAGATGAAACTCATAAAATCATAAGGTGCTAGTGATCGTTCAGTGCGTTGCTTGTGATGGCGTCCTAAGGATGTTTACAAGCTGACAGTTCCAGCTCAGTGGTCATCCTGAGTTACTCGGTGGAATAAGTCAGATGTTAAGGCTGAGGGCCAGGCTCGTTGATGGTAATAGTCAGGGCGGCTCCTTAGTTGAAAGCCTGGTAGAAGAGCTCTGTCTTGCAGGACCTGCGGAACTGTAAAAGATCCCGCAGGGCCCTGATCTCTTCCGGGAGCTCGTTCCACCAGTAAGGAGCCGCCACTGAAAAGACCCTGGTCGTAGCGAGCCTGGCATCCTTGGGTCCCAGGAGGGTCAATCGGTTCTGTGACCCTGACCGCAGTGCTCTCTGGGGTATATATGGGGAAAGGCGGTCTTTCAGGTATGTCGGACCCTGGCCATATAGGGCTTTAAAGGTAACCTTGAAGCGAATTCGGTATGCTACTGGCAGCCAGTGCAGTGCCTTCAGTGCAGGCTGGATGTGCTCCCACCTAGGTAGGCACATCAACAGCCTGGCTGCTGCGTTCTGCACTAGCTGCAGCTTCCGAATTTGCGACAAGGACAGCCCCATGTAGAGAGCATTACAGTACTCTAATTTTGAGGTGACTATTGCGTGGATCACTGTGGCCAGGTCGTTGCAGTCGAGGAAGGGAACCAACTGCCTAATCAGCTGAAGATAGTAAAAGGCCGACTTAGCAGTGGCTGCTACCTAGGCCTCCATTGTTAAGGAGGAATCCAGGAACACTCCCAGACTCCTAACCTCCGGACCTGGCACCAATGGTGCCCCGCCAAATGACGGGAGTGGGGTCCCCACCTACAAACCACTCCGACCCACACACAGGACCTCCATCTTCACCGGATTCAGTTTCAGCCAACTCACTCTGAGCCAGCCAGCCACGGCCTGTAGTGCCTGGTCCAGACCTTCAGGACTGGAGTCCGACCAGCCGCCCAACATCAGATAGAGCTGGGTGTCATCACCGTACTGGTGACACCCCAGCCCATAATTCTGGGCCATCTGGGCAAGGGGGCGCATATAGATGTTAAATAGCATCGAGGAGAGCACTGCCTCTTGAGGCACTCCAACAGGTGCCTCCTGGACCTCTGCTCCCCTAGCTCCACCCTTTGTCCCCGACTATGGAGAAAGGAAGCAAACCACTGCAAGGCAAGCCCCTGAATTCCCATGTTGGTGAGGCAGTGAAGCAGCAACTGATGGTCGACCTGGTCAAACACTGCCGACAGGTCCAACAGCAACAGTACAGCTGACCCGCCACGATCCAGATGCCTCCAGAGGTCGTCAGTCAGAGCGACTAGTGCCGTCTCCGCAAAAGCCAGACTGGAAAGGGATCTAACATGGAAGTGTCATCCATAAAGCCCTGTCACTGTCCACTTGATGAAAATGCTGCCTCGTCCAGAGCAGACCTTCTGACTGCTCAGGGGCCAAAGATTCCACGCATTCCTGACTAAACACCTGAAACACCAGCAGCAAGATACTGACAGTTTAAAATGAGCCCTCAGAGGGTTATACTCTAGGAATACTTTACCAAGCAAGTCTTACAATGCCTTCATTTTTCAATCAGCCCACTGCTGGAACCTAAAACCAACATGCACTGCAATGCTTAATTTCTGTTACAAGGACCACTTGATTCCATAAAGCCTGATGACATAACCTAATTGATCATTTGAGTCTGCATAAATTTGCATGTAAACAATAATCTGCAGCAGTAAAATACAGAGCAGAAATCCAGTGATGTCTTCACATAGGCCTTATATGTAGTCTGAGCCTAGGACCTAGGGGAAAACATGAAATGGTTGGGCATTGTAAGCTTCCCCCCTCCCCAGTCCACTCAGAGTGGCAGTGGCTCTCCAGGATCTCCGGTTGAAGTCTTTCTCATAATAAGCCACAGCCTGGTCCTTTTAACTGGAAGTGCCAGGGATAGACCGACCTGGCTCCTTAGCACAATGAACATAAGAGAAAATCCTCCACCAGGAAGCACAATATTTGCAACCAAGCCCCCTCCCCCTCAGCTAGCAGACTTCAGAAAATAACTCTAGCAGACCCACCTGGGCACGGGAGAAGCCAGCAAAAACAAGGGAAGTTCAGCAGCCCCACCCTCTGCTCTCTACACTCAGAGGCAGCTTGGGAGAGGCAGGGGCAGGGAGAGGGGAGAGAAGAGAGCTGCGGGCCAGATTGAAGCCCTGGGTGAGCCAGTTCCAGCCCGTGGGCCATATGTTTGACACCCCTGGTATGGATGGAGCACTATGTCTGAGGCAGTGATGCTCTGTATTTTTGGGGGGCCCAAAGTGGGAGGGCTTCTGGAATTCTGGCCCCACCGGTGGGCCTCCTGATGACATCTAGGTTTTGGCCACTGTGTGACACAAAGTGTTGGACTGGATGGGCCATTGGCCTGATCCAATATGGCTTCTCTTATGTTCTCATGGTCATGGTCCACCAGGCTGCCTACCAGAGACCTCAGAACATGAATCATGTACTGAGAGCGAAGAGCCCTTTGGCCTGAGCTTGTGGTCCTACCCAAACTAAGTACCTGCAAGGAGACGAGAACAAACTCAACCCAGAGGGGACTTGGCTGCTGCTAACTGGCTGCTAGAAAGATCTTCCTCGCTTCCTCCCCTGCCAGATATTTCATTTTCAGCTGCTCCAATTCCAAAGATATTTACCATTCCATTTGCAGACAGGCACCATCCCCTTCAAATTTAAAACAAACTAGACCACCAATATCAACATCTTCCATTGCTGAGGTTCAAAGGTGCAGCCAAGCTGCAAAGTAAAGGGATTGTGCCTTCCAAACTGATTTGGGCTATGTCAATGTAGAATTTGATCTCACACTGTGAGGTTATCAACGTTTTTTTGATGTTTGCAAGGTTTGACTAAACTGGGACAATACCACCACTCCTTATTTGGAGATGGAATAAGTCAGGAATTTGCCTCTCTGGCTGTGTCCTGGACATGTTCAGGGTGCTTCTAAAACTCATCATGCCAATCAAAATTCATGCCAATCAAAACCCCTCTTCTCCAATCACCTTCTGGCGGGGGAGATGGCGTATTTGATGAGAAGCACAAGTTTGACAATCTGTTTCTGATTTTTAGAGAAAAGAACTACACAAGGGCTTGGTTTGGTTTTGATACCCAAGCCATCTGGAGGCAAGGAGGTCAGGACTACATAAAGCGAGAACTAGGTGTGGGTTAACATTCAACATAGAAGGGCATAGTGACTCCCCTCCCTGGAACAGTTCCAAGATACATATATAAGCTGATATAGGGACAGAGCAGCTTAATGTAGATTAGTGAGGGTCTAACTCCCCTCATCTCAAATCCCAATTGAGTCACCAACAGCAAGCAGCTCTGATCCTCTAACCAATGTTTGCTCACCAATCCTTCCTGTCAGCATGTTAGAACTAGGGATGCAGAGAGCTCTGTGACCAACGCAGGCAAGCCAACATACCAATTTAACAGCCGCAATCACTCACAAACCAAGCCTCAGACTGGCTCACTGTGACTTCACTATTCAACACCCAACTCTAGCACCACACTGAATAGCTTTGCAGCTGTGCAACGAGTGGAAGCGTGGTACTGGAGTTTCCCTTCCTTCTGTTTTGTGGGCACTTCAGTATGGTCACGGATGATCAGGTCAGCTAATTAAATGACACCAGGTGGGTGGAAAAATAACTCCCAAGGGAATGTGCAAAAACATGTACGTGTGCAGATTCATACCCATGGCAGTCAATGTTGGTCAGATAGATGCACACCAAACTTCAAGACTCTAAACATTAATAGATGGATGGATGGATGGACGGACGGACAGACAGACAGACATACGACTGTATTTTTGGTCATTCTTTTAAACAACTGGCCATGAGGTAGCAATGACAGGGGGTTGGGGTTAATGTGTGCTGTATTTGCATGGAAAGAAATCCAGGGAACAAGCTCAAGCTTATTGTGAGCAACCTGAACTGCCCGCCAAACAACTGACTCCCTGTTCAAGCTGGGTGAGCAGGATCGGGCCATTGAAGATTTACCGTGAGGGGTCCTTCTCCTAAGGTCTCAAGTTAGGACCATGAGGGCCCCCAAACTGTGGAATGGGCTTCCAGAACATGATAAGACCATCTGAGCAACATCAAAGCATGGCTGCTTAAGAGATGAGCTAGACATAACACTGTTTCATAGCATGTATCTTCTGTCCCACAGGAGGGAAAGGGAGGTGATTTCTAGGTGACACAGAATGTCCCTCCTTTGACTACCGGTCTACTCTGGGAATCACAAGTCATGCAAAGACAAAAGGGACAGGAGGAGAGGAACCAGATTGGATTTAGTGAAGAAGCTGGCTGGATTCAACCCTGCGTTAGTAACCACTCTTTCCTCTTACACATGCTGCACTTAATGACTCTTCACAATTTAACAAGGAGCAGTGAAAAAAAATCCCAGATTAATGTCATCTGATTGGGACTAACACCTGGTTTCCATGGGAACAAAGTAGAAACCACTCTTTTAAGCAATCTGAGAACAAGTTATCGGTTTGTACAATCATATCTGAAGCAGCAAGTGACGGCAACATCATGCTGCCCACAACCCGTGAAATTTATTCTGCAACTAATTATTTCCATTCCTGATAAGCTGTGATACACCAGAACATGAACTTTTCTTTTCTTTCTTCTCTGTCGCCATGACGAACAGCACAAATTGCCTGCAATTCCCCTGGAACTGATAGCATTTATTATAATACCCACACATACTACAAGCTGGTTATGTTTCACGGGCTTAATAAGCACACTCAGCTCTCTTTCGTTATTACTTCAGTCAGGAGGATTTAGCAGGTTCAGCCCAGGAAACCGATCAGTGTTTACAAAACAGACCACTCTCCCCCCCCCCCCCGCTTTCTCCCCATTGGCTCTGTGCCAGGTTTCCCTTCCAGGTCAGTCTAAACAATAGCATAGAAACCCTATAATGACTGGATTAGACCTTGCAACTCATACATTTCCAACAGTATTAACCCTATATGAGAAATAAGGGGTTACGGGACTAGAATCGTGGCTTGTTCTGGCTTGTTCAAATGAGCCGTGAACCAGTTCTCATTCCCACCCACCAAGCCCTCTCTATTTATATATTGAGAAAATGTATATTCTGCCTCTCCAGAGTCCCGCTCAAGGCAATTTACAGCTAAGATAATAAGACAAAAGCATTAAAGCACAACCAAAAACCCCAAGAGTCATTAAAACACACTCATTTTTTTAAAAAAGGCCAACACCATTCTTAACAAGACGGCTCACATGTTCATTTCAATGTCTTTTAGACACTTTTAGACACTAGATAAATTTTGGTATCGTGACCTTTATCACTTGCTCATCATGCGAATTCTAATACAAAAACGATGATTTTCAACACTGTTTCAGTTTGCAGGCTTAGAGCTACCAGAGCATTTCCACAGAGGGAAGGGATTTCTACTCCCAGAATGTGACTTTCTCGCCCACTGCCACCCCAAATGCCCCTACAAATGCTGTTCCTGGAAAGTCCCTGTAGCTTTCTTGGAGAAAAGTCCCTGTAGCTTTCTTGGAGAAAATGGCTGCTTCGGAGGGTGGGCTCTATAATTATAACCCATTGAGGTCCCCCCCCCCAAACGCCACCCTCCCCAGGTTTGACCCCCAAAATCTCCAGGAATGTCACAACCCAGAGTTGTCAACCCCATCTGTAGACTCAAACCACCAGCAGGACTCAACAGATACCGTAAGTGCATAGGTGGCTGACTGGTTTGGACTGGGCCAACAGTGGGGACAGACCATCTAGCTGTCAGTGGCTTATCTGCTCTGATGTCACAGAAGGAAGGAAGCAACCCTGGACTACAAAGCTGTGTGGTGATGGATACTGAAGACCAGAGGTCATTTAGTAGAAAAAGAGGTGCAGGAGCTCATTAGCATAACTCATTAGCATACTTTATTTGCATATGCCACACCCCCTGACATCACTGGAAGTGTGTCAGAAGGCAACACCCACTGCTCAGGCTTCACTGGACTGTTTTGGATTGCTAGCTATTGGGGGGGGGGGAGCACGCAGATCTGTCCTTGCAGAAAAGGGAGAGCTTGTACCTGAATAAAACTTGGTCTTAAAGGTGCCACTGGACTGTTTTGGATCGGGGGGCCGGGGGAAGCTCTGCAACTTACCTGGCTGCTTCTTGCTCTGACTGAGGGCTGCTGGGAGCAGGGGGTGGGGCTTGTTGCATGTGCCTGCCCCCTGGGCTCTTTACTACCGGAGCTCCGCTCCTGGGCGCTCCTGCAGGAAATGACCCCTGCTGAAGACACTTATACTGGGTGAAGGCTCCACCACCTGCCTTCTTGTGTCAAGAGGCAGCTAAAACCCAAAGCACACGTGCATCTGCTCAGGGTTTTTTTCCCTTTGACAGGCAAAACAGGGTCATTTCCCAACACTTGTCAGCATCTTCTTACAATTCGTCTGCCAGAGCCTTTGGTTTAAGGTAGCACATGTAGAAATTAATTTCAATATGCCCGCTCTAGCCTCTATTGCCCACTGCAAAATGCTTTCCTTTCTCCACATCTTCTTCCCACACTCTTACATGCCCTTTTGACTCCTGCCCGCAGTAATGCCACCTGAAGTCATTTGTATGTAACTCTGAGCAATTCCAGTGGACTTGCAGCTTACACTTGGGGAAGTGCTGAGAGTTGCCTGTATCTATATAGCAAAAGGCGGGGGGGGGGATCAGACAGGAAACAGGAAATAAAGAACAGAATGAGGAGGGACTGTGGGGTTGGGGAAGAATTGCTTGGTATCAGGTATCGTTAGGTATCAGAGATATAATGAGGGAGTTAGCATAATGAGAGAATTAATTTGCAGGAGGCTGGCCTCAGGGATTCTAACGTGGCCAGGAAGCACATACCCTGTGGCAAGGGTCCCCATCCGTTCTAAGCCTGTGGGCACATTTGAAATTCTGACACGACATGGTGGGAGCAGCAACAAAATGGCTGCCACAAAATGGCTGCCTGTAATGATTCCTTATTTTGATGTGTGTGTGTTACTTTAAATGTGGGTTTGACTGCAGTAATGCAAGGAGGGCGATAGAGGAAGATGTGTGTGCTGTGATTGGTGGAGGACTGAGAGTGTGGGAGGGGAGATGTTCTGAGAGGAATCTTTGTGGGTGCGTTCAGACGTGCCATTTGATCTGGTGTCGTGCCAGTTCAGAAACGGATTTTATACACGCAATCACACAGTCAACATCTGCCTCCCGTCCCCAGCCGTCACTTTCCGGTTCAAATCCCCTTTAAACTGGAGTACTTTGTTACCAGGTCCCCAAGTGGTGTTTTCCTGATTCTCCGTTTCCAGCCGCATTTTTCCCCTGTGTGATCGCTCCTCCGGTGTCGAGCCACTTCTGGTTTAAACCCCCTCCCCGCTCGAAAACAGCCCAAGGCTTCCACTTTTCACCCGCCATTTTTTAAAAGCGTTGGCGGTGTGCGCATAGGCGATGCTCCGCCAACGCGTTATTAAAAACAATGTTTAAACGGTGCCTAGTTTTAGCATTAGACGAGTTCAGGGTCTCATGGAGACCATTTTCGGGGTAAACTTTTAAAGGGAAGTGTTCATTTAAAGTTTAAAGGGAAGTGTTACAGCAGTCGGGTTGAAGTGGAAATCGCTGTTCTGCGCACTCATGAAAATTTTAGTTCTACAGATGGCTGCCTGTGCACATGCCCAAACTGAGAGAGAGAGAAAACAACACCAATGCATGCTCCCGCCTGTGGACAGCGGGAAGAGATGTGGCTGCGCAGCGATCCGGACCAAGGAGGTGGGTGTGATTGTAATTCTCCAGGTTAAAAAAAAACGCATTGGGGCCGGAGCAATTTAAACCGCTCCCAGCACGCTGTCTGACCGCACCTGGAGTGTGTCTGTGTGTTTTATGACAGAGTTCAGTGATCTGTGTGTGTCTTTAGAGAGTGAAGTGTGAAAAGCTTTAAAGAGAGTCTGTGTAACTCTAAAAGTATTGAGAGTGAGTGTATAAGGAAGACAAGCTGTGTCTAAACTGAGTGATTAGACCAATGTTTTATCTTGTGTGGAAAAGTCAAAGAGTTTAACCAGTTTGGCTACAAATATAAGAGAGAGAATCCTGTCAGAGGGAATTTTGGTGTCTGAGAGACTGGTGTGACATTAAGCTTACTAGTTATATTTTACAAGTTCCTTTTGTTCTTATTTCAATAAATCCATTTTTAAAAACCCCGGAATTCAATATAGTACTTCCTCAGGGCCACAGAGTCCTCTGAAATGCCCAGACCCTGGGTTACACTACCAAAGGAGAGAGAGTTGGAATTTCAAATTCCTGGTGGCAGCAGAAACTACCAAGTTCATATACACAAAAGTGTGAATTAAAAAGTAAAACCATTTCCCCCCACAAGCTAGCACGTCACAGAGTGCCACAGAAGGCGGAGCCAGCCACAAAACTTCAGTAACACAGTGTAGATCCTTGTGCTGTGGTGGCAACTGTTGCCAGAGCAACATTTTTCAAAAAAAATCTGCACAGCCAATCAAAACCCCAGGAGTCAGTCAGAAGCCTTGCTGGGCAAAAGCTCTACCTGGCCCCACCCACTTCCTGAAAACACTTGGCAGGCATCAGACAATGTGTTGGCAAGTGCCATGGCCCCCAAAGACACCATGTTGGGGGGGGGGTCCCCTGCCCTGTGGTTTGACTGCATTATGTTGTTTCAGAAATAAAACAGGATCTTTCATGACTTATGAGAATATATCAGACAGGACTCTTGGGGGCTTTCAACAAATTTGTTCTGCATCCAGGCAGAAACTTGAGCCCTCACGGGAGACCCAGAACAAATCCCTGAGGTGGCCCATTGGAGAGAAAAGCAGAAGAAGAGCTCCCCCCACCCCCTGTGGAAACAAACACTGAATGAATAAGTCAACAGAAGGAAAACTAGCTGACAACAGAGTCATGTAAGGAGGCTAATGGTAGAGGCAGTTTGGAACAGTAGAGGATAGTCAACTGTATGGAAGGAAGTCTGGAGCTTCAGATTCGGCCGGGGAAACAGTTAATTAGTCTAGGGAGGGTCATGAGTGGACTATGGAGGGGGGGAGACGCTAGGCAGTTCTGGTTCAAGAGAAGACGGAAGAGAGAAAATAAAGGAAAGGGGATGTTATGTATTGTGTTAATACCGTTAAGTTGCCTGAGCTTCAGTCATAGCTCCATAGAGGCCTGGTATCCTAAATGCACGTTCTGATTCGCTACTTTGCACAGTGGGCCAATCAGAGCTTAGGGATGGTTTTGGAGGGAGCAACAACCATTGGTCGTTATCTACAAGTTATGATTGGTGTTTAACATCCTAGAGGGTGTGGTTGTATAGGCCCAAAGAGTATAAATTGAGCTAGTTTCTGTGGTGTTGTTTGTTGTTGATTGTTCTGGTTGGTAAAGCTGAATCACTTGTTTAAGAGCTGCCTGAATGCTGATATTTTATATGGGAGTAAGCAATATATTTCAGAGGCTTTGGAGGCAAATGATTGAAGGGAAACCAGATGCAGGAGGAGGAGGATGACACTGTTTGTTTGAATTGGGGGTGGGGGGACAATACTTCCAAGCTTGAATGCAGAAGGATCCAGAGGAAACAGTAAAGTCAATTATACAGGAAAAGGAATAATGGCAAAAAGAGAGCTGGCTATCAGCACTTGCACACTTACTAGAATGGCCATCTCTTAGTCCAGTGGCATCTCAGAGACCAACAACATTTCCTAGAGTGTAAACATTCATGAGCCAAAGCTCACGTCATCAAAAAAAGTGTTGGATACAAAAAATCCCACAACCTCCTGGACAGGAGGAACTGTCTACTTTTCATAAAACAGGAGTCTGGTAGCACCTTAAAGACAGACAAAACACACCCAAACCATTCTGAAATCGTGTCTTTCCTCCCCTTGTATATCGGACACCACGGGGCACCCTTTGGGTCTCCACTGGGGAGAAAGGCAGAAATTCTGTGCGTCACCGTTTCCACCATGATATTCATCTCATGATGTGAGCTAGCTCACCAGATCTTATGCTGGAACAAATGGTTCAAGGTGCCACTGCACTCCCGTTACGTTGCTGCTTGAATATGTCTGTCCCATCCAGAATTATCTCCCACACTGAGAAACTCTGCATTAAGAGGTACTCTGAAACCACATGAATCAGAGTACACAGACCCCACCCAAAATTCCTTTTATCACAACACACACACACACACATAAATAAATAATGCATTAAGAACTAGACAGTTTCCCCCTACAACTTAGTGAAACTACGGCCCTTCCTTCCTGAATCTATTAACATAATTCTTTAATTCATGAAGTGTCTACAGCTATTTTTCAAAAACTTCTCCAGCACTGAGCCTTCAGGAAAACGGCAGTTTCCTTGATGTTCTACTGCTGGCTCTCGTAAAGAGGAACTTCCCCCTGAAGCTTTCTGAAATTAACCATTTATCAACCTTCATCAAAGCTCACCTTCGGGGGGCTCTTTCTACACTGATCCACCTGCCCAGGAATGCTTTATAGAATCCCAGAAGACAACTCCAAGGCAACTGGAGGAGACGCACATGGATGGAGGAGGCATGCTGAGCCTCACCTGCCCTAAGTAGACAAAAACCCGACTCCTTTGTATAGGAACACCAGCAGCAATGTAGAAGCCAGAGAATACTAGCCAGCATCATTGACCTAACTGAGCAAGACATAGAGGAATTTCACATTACTCTTTTTAAGCCGATTTGAAGCCGTTTTTGATCCGTCGTGGAGTAAACAGGTATAGTGCTGCCATGTCACACATGGCTTTCCTCTACTGGTAAACAGCTGGATCTGAAGCAGTTTGCCATTTCAGACTGCACTGCTTTTTCCTGCTGTTTTTTGCCCACGCGGGTGATCTTTGGCTTTTTTTTAATTGCTCACTTCAGAGCGCTATAGCGCTATAACACAACACGCCAGGCATTCCAATCGGGTTGCTATAATGCTGTTTTGCTGTTCTGTTATAGCGCTATAGCGCTCTAAAGCAAATGTTTTTTAAAAAACAGCTGGAGATCGCCCGTGCGGGCGAAAAACGGCAGGAAAAAGCATTTCAGATCCAGGAGAAGAAACTGAAGACTACTTGAAAGTGGTTTACAGGTAAAACGGTTCAGCCCCGTTTCTTGAACGGGACAGAAGCGTTTGCATGTGAAAGTACAAATATATTCCGATAGGGAACCGGTTCTAAAACGGTTCTGTCTGAAATGTCAGACCAGAAACCGTTTGGGAACCGTTCCTGAACCGGAATATATCGCCTGTCTGAAATTCCTCATTGTCTGAAAACTCTTGTTGTTCCAAAGCAGGAATGCAGAATGAATTTCTCACAAAAGAATAAGAATCCAGTAGCACCTTAAAGACTAACAAAATTTGTGATGGGGTGTGAGCTCACTAGGAGCTGCGGTGGCTCAGTAATTAAGACACTAAACTGCAGGCTGGAAGGTCGGTAGTTCAGCAGTTTGAGACCCAGGTGCCACGTGATGAATCTCTGGTCCCACCTCCTGCCAACCTAGCAGTTCGAAAGCAAGAAATTGCAAGTAGATGAATAGGTACCACTTTGGTGGGAAGGTAACAGCGTTCCGTGCACCTCGGTGTTTAGTCATGCTGGCCACATGACCATGGAAACGTCTTCGGACAGCGCTGGCTCTTCGGCTTTGAAACGGAGATGAGCACCGCAACCCTAGAGTCAAATTTGATTGGCTTTCGAGCAAGGGAAACCTTTACCAACCTATGAGCTCACTTTGTCAGATACAGCTTCAAATACAGCTATTCTTCACGTAACACGGCTACCCATCTTGATCTAGTGCAGACAGTTCAAGCTAGCTGCTTCTTCCCCATCAGATTAGCAACATACATCCTGCTCCAGAAGGTACAGCCAGGCTGTGATCACACATTAAATAATGCACTTTCAATCCACTTTCCAACTGCATTTTGCCCATCCACATAGTAGAATCCAGTTGGAGAGAGCATGGAAAGTGGGTCGAAAGTGCATTATAGAGGGTGCGTGACCGCAGCCTCGGCATACAAAACAGACACGCTGTTCGGGACAGGCGGAACCATGCGAATGCCACGATTGCACAGAAGCAATGTGGAAGTGAAGATGAACCAGAGGGAAGACACAGTTGAAACAATGCAAGGTGTGCTGTGGGGTGGCTAGACTAGGCGGGACGTGCTGTGACTGCAGAAATAAGTGACCTTGAAACTAGAACTACCTGGGCTGGATCAAGCCATGTCTAGTGGCACGGAAAAGATCCTAAGTCAAGTTTCACTGGAAAATTCAAAGTTGAAGTTCTGACTGCACATGCTCATCAGGGGAGACCACAGACATACTTGGGAGAGGCACCCTCCCCTATTCTGCTTTTGCTGCCTCCTGCAATCATACAATAAAGGATTAGATGGCTTTGAAAATTACTTTTCGTGGCTTCCTTTGACAGCAGTACCCAAGCGCATTTCTCTTGGGTCTGGTGCAGGCTTCTAACATGGGCCCCTTTCCTCTTCCTGGGCTAACCTGCTCCCCCCCCCCCCCCCCAATCCCTTTAAAGTATATCTGTTCACACACACACACACACAAACACGTTGGGGTCCCAAAGACCACAGAATATAAAATGGGGTCAGGAATCCCTGGCCATTTTTAAGCAGAGCAAATTACTAGTCCTTATGCTTGAAAGTGTGTGACCAACACCTGGAACAATAACAAACACCAAGAGAAGCCCACTAAACAGTACCAGCAGTCGCTTCAGTACCCCGCATGGCAAATTCATAAGGAATTATGCAATGCAGTAAAAACTGTCAAACAGAGCATACGAAATTTATGTCAATCTGCTCACAGCTGTTATTAACCACTATATAATTTACGCCCATCGCAGAATTCCCCTTTCCTTATAGTGGAATTTGTATTGCCAAGATACAGGGTTCTGTTTCTGCATTTTGTTTAGTGACAGTACACACACAAGCTATGTGCACAACCCAGATGTTGGCAGTGGGGTGGATACAACAGACCACATCTACCCACCTAGTAAGGCAGCTCCTTCACTTCCCACCGTGCAAACCCATCGGCTTTAAGCATTGCTCATGCACAGTGAGAATACAAACTTTTTTTGGATCATGGCCACAGTTAAAAATTGCATGTTTGGGAGAGTTTGCTTTCAAAACAGTTCTCTGTAACGACAACAGAACCAGCTGTGTTTCAAGCTTTATTCCGGAAAACAGTAAAAAAAAAAAATCCCCAAAAACAATTAGCTGCATACATCAACACCACACTGAAAATGATAAATAGAGCAACATATGGCTGGAGAGATTATGGGATTAGCCCGTTAAACTATATTACTCAAATCCGTTTGGTGTTGGGGTCAGAGGTCGCCAAGCTTCCCACAGCTAGCCCTAAAGAAAAATGTTAAAGTTTGCCAAAGAAGTTCACCAGCCCAGAATCTACAACACTCAGGACATCCTGAACCAGCCACTCAAGCAGCCCTTTCACAGGCCGGGCATTCTCATTCACCGCTATTAAAATGAGTAACCAGGTTACAGATGAAAAGCAAGGGACCCTGGAAGAAGCCATGGAAGCCAGAAAAAAACATTCAATACATTATAATGGGACTTAGTCAGGATGGCAAGCTAACCTGATCCCCCAATGGTTTTGTTCAGGAAACCAACCAAAAATCAAATTATTCGTTGTTGTAGATTTTCCAGGCATGGCCTTGGCATTGTACGACCTGACGTTTCGCCAGCAGCTGTGACTGGCATCCTCAGAGGTATAACACAGAAAGATGGAGAACTCTCTGTGTCAATGTAAGAAGAACGATGGTAGGTAGGTAATTTATATCTACTCAGGAAGGTGGGGTAGGGCTGAGTCATTATCTCGTAGGGGTTCCCCAGGCTGTGAACATGCTAATGGAGGAGCTTTCCTGAGGAGGTTCTTTTGCATATGGATTGGCTGATGAAATTCTAATCTTATCTGCAGTGCTGTGGTAAAATGAAGAGCATTTTGTGTTTTTCAGGACTGGAAACTATGCCCTATTTATTTTTAAACTCTCTTCTTTCCTGTTGAAATTGTGTTTATGTTTATGAATTTCAATGGCTTCCCTGTGTAATCTGACATGGTAATTGGATGTATTGTCCAGCCTTTCAGTGTCTTGGAATAAGATACTGTGTCCTGTTTGAGTTAGGCTATGTTCAGCCACTGCTGATTTTTCCGGTTGGCCAAGTCTGCAGTGTCTTTCATATCAATACCATTGATAACAGGCCAGCCTGCAAATACTTAGGTAAAGGTTCCCTTTCTCGAAAGCCAGTCGAATCTGACTCTAGGGTTGCGGTGCTCATCTCCATTTCAAAGCCGAAGAGCCATTGCTGTCTGAAGACGTTTCCGTGGTCATGTGGCCGGCATGACTAAACACCGAGGCGCACGGAACGCTGTTACCTTCCCACCGAAGTGGTACCTATTTATCTACTTGCAATTTCTTGCTTTCGAACTGCTAGGTTGGCAGGAGCTGGAACTAGAGATGGGAGTTCACTCCATCATGCGGCACCCAGGTCTCGAACTGCTGAACTACTGACCTTCCACAGCCTGCAGTTCAGCGTCTTAACCACTGCAAATACTTACCCACCCACCCCAATTTCCTATTCAGCCCTCCTGTGTAGCTTCACAATTAAGCCAACCATCAGAGGTAAAGATTTCCTCACGGTGAGAAAAAGGTTGTCCACAGGAGCATAAGTGGAGTGAATATCCTTATAACAGGAGATGTGCTCCTTCAACTATGTGGGCCCCAAGTTGTAGAGGACCTCAAAAGTAAGAACCAATTGTTGTTGTTAGCCATTCAGTCATGTCCGACTCTTGGTGATTCTATGGGCCAGCCTCTCTCCACGTTTTCTGATCCTGTTCTGTTCCTTTGAGTTGTTCCATGTTCAGGCTGGGGTCAACTGAACTTAAACCTGAAAGCAAACTGGCAACCAGCAGCAACACTTCTAAGCAGCTTTTATTAATAAAACATATACTGAAGTTTTAATTAGATTTTATTGAAATTGTGGCTTTATTGTTGTTATCGTATTGCTATGTTGTTAGCTGCCCAGAGCCCCATTTTGGGGAAGGGGTGGGTTAAAAATCTAATATAATAAATCAATTTACATGTTCAGAACGGCTGGTGTGAGACAAAAAAAGAGGCAATGTGTGCTAATTTTAGTTTCTGGGTCCAGGAAGAGCATATTACAGTTGTCCAGCCCAGAAATGACAACAGCATGGATCAGCAAAGCTAGGCTGGGTATATTCAAGCTGGGTGAAAGGGTGCTGTTAGCAAACAGGGCCAGCTGCTTTCCCACGCTGATTCCAAGAACGCCACCCCAGAGATTTCAACAAAAACCAGGACCAATTTCCCACAGCCACTGCTCTGCGCTCACTCCTCTCTTTGCCCCGATGGTATGTGTCGATTTCCCACTCGAAGCCACGCGGCCGCATTTTGACCCGCGGCTTCGCCCGATTTCCCCCGCGGTTTCCTGAGGATTACGAAACTGCGGGCAAAATTGGGCGAAGCCGCGGGTCAAAATGCGGCTGCG
>NW_015173198.1:72101-77021 GCF_001447785.1 Gekko japonicus | reverse complement strand
GGAAAACCGGCCCGGGGGCCCCCCCCCCCCAATGGTCCTCATGCATCTAGTTTAGTCCCCCCATGCTGAACAGGCAAATTAAGACCACCATGGACAACAACAGAACAAAATCTAGTAAAACACAGCAGCTGCTCAGAAATGAGCTCTTTGGCACTGGTTCCAAATTTGGGCATCAGCACAGAAAAGACTGAGTCGTGTATTTTTCCAGCCAATGTCAGCAGTGCAATTGTCCTGATTTGCATTTGCAGTCCCTCCTGTTAGGAAAAGCATCACCTGCTAAAATACTGGCTATCTTGCGGCAGTCATCGGCAAAATGCAGAAGGATGTATCCCCAAAAAAAGTCGTTGCTGTCCGGAACATTGGCATAGGTCAAACATAAATATCTAGCAGGATGCAAATATATTAAAAATTTGGACAAAACAGTCTCTGAGCAGTCACGATGGTATAGTCATCTTTCAAGAAGAAATCAACACGGACTGACCCAGAAAGCTGTAAAACTGTGGTCACACACACTAAATAATCCACTTTCAATCCGCTTTCACACTGGATTTTTACTATACTGACTCAGACCATCGGTTCCTCAAGATCGGTATCATCTACTGAGACGGGCAGTGGCTCTCCAGGATCTCAGGCTGAGGTCTTTCACATCACTTACTGCCAGATTCTTTGCCTAGAGATGACAGGGGATTGGACCTGGGACCTTCTCTGCATGCCAAGCAGAGGCTCTACCCCTGAGCCACAGCCCTTCCCAAAGTCAACCCAGTGTCAGGTAGCCCTGTCGTAGAACTGGAATGTGGAGGGGTGCACAGCCTCCTCTTCGTTCCCAGCTCATCCCTGTCTAGCTTCTAGCTGTTATCTGTGACCTGACCTTGTTGTCCTTCTCCAGCTGCAAATCTACTGGCCTGGGAAACTTAACGGTTTAGGTGCTTAGCCGCTTGCCTGCTTCTGCTGCCCGCACACGTGAAATGTACTCATTGGCTTGGGCTAATGGGGGGGGGGGGGAGTTTGATTACACTATAAGTCAGTGGCCATCATATTACAGGTCATTCCTGACACAAGCTGTATACTCATTCTTTAGTAATGGACTATCAATAAAACACTTATCTTCTTAAGAAGCCTTGTGTGTGTTGTGACCTGACTAAGGAGCCTGACACCCAGTAGTATAAAGGTGATGTTACAGTTGCGATAGAAGTACAAGAACGATGAAACTCTAGTGTGAATTTAGGCTCCTGTTCTCACCATACCCTTACTGCCAAGCTTCCAGCCCACCAGCAATCATCTCTTCATCAGGCAAATACACAGAAGGCGGGGGAACAGCCTTTGGGACCCAGTTAAATGCAGCATCTCCCAGCATACACATTGGCGTGGGAAGGGATAAAAGGTAAAGCTAAAGGTTTCCCTTGCTCGAAAGCCAGTTGAATCCAACTCTACGGGGCCGTGCTCATCTCCATTTCCCAGCCAAAGAGCCAGTGCTGTCCGAAGACATTTCCGTGGTCATGTGGTCAACATGACTAAACGACGAGGCGCACGGAATGCTGTTCCCTTCCCACCGAAGTGGTACCTATTTATCTACTTGCAATGTCTTGCTTTCGAACTGCTAGGTTGGCAGGAACTGGGGCCAGAGCCGGGAGCTCGCTCCGTCCCGCGGCACTAGGGTCTTGAACTGCCGAACTACCGACCTCCCGGTCTGCAGCTCATTCTCCACTTACAAAAGGGGGAAAGGCTTTCCATCAATTCCCTCCTCCTACTGTAGACCCCTGACTCTGCCCACCCCCATGGTGTGTCTATCACCCCAGAGCCACACTTCAGGGGGAATCACTGGGCTGTAGCAGAAAAGTCCTGTTCTGCAGAAGGAAGTGGCTTCCCGTTCGTGGAAAATTTTTAATCCGGATATCACCTGAAAGTTGTACTTGGCCAGATGTACCGCATAGGTTTTATCTGCCTGGGGGCTTGTTTCATCTTTTTTTATTTATTTTGTGCATGGAAGTAAGGGACTAACACACAACCGCTGTAGAAACGTCATTAGGAAAAATCATTCGCTTTCAATATGCACCCTTTGGAATGCGACCACAATGAATTTAAACAAAAAAAAAAAAGCACCTGGAATGTTTACTCTTAGGAGCTGCTGGACCCTAACAGAGAGACTTTCCATTTACTTTCTGTACTGACGCATTTCAAATTAGAATTTTAAACAACGGCTGTACTCAGGATGGGGCCCCTCCCTGAAAGCCTCCGTGTTTCCAGCGTGCCCCATCCACCCCACCCCCCAGCAATGTTCCCTCTAAGCTGTGGAGTCCTGTGAGCAAAAATTCTGCTTTGTGAACGACTGGCATCAAAGTTGTGAGCGAGCTACTTGGCTGCTGCATAAATTAGGTTGCTCTGGAGCCCTCCTTCCTGAGCTAAGACAAAAATCTGTGAGCTGGAGGCTAAAAAACTGTGAGCTGGCTCACACTAACTCAGCTTAGAGGGAACACTGGTGCTGTTACTTGTCACTGATCTCACCTGGAGAGCAGACCATACCAGGCTGACTTAAACCCCCCCCCCCGGCCTTCAAGGGGGGAGCAAGAGAGCTGCTATGCCAAGCAAAGTCTTCTGATGGACTGTTGTCTGGCACACATCCCACCAATTGCCTTTGTAGCCCCACTGCTGTGCCTCTAAAGATCCACGGACTGAAGCCTTAACCCCGCCCCCCTCCTAACACCGGAAGAGGACCTCCCAGGCTCTCTCCTATCACCAGCCAGCCAGGGATGCCGGAGGAAGGAGAAAGAGGGACTCAGGGACCACAAGGTTCCCCATGTTCCCTGACTTACTCCTCGGGTTAGCCCAGCCATTTTGTCTGCAGCCGGGAGGGAAGGCATCCGTGATCCCTCTAAGCTGAGTTACTGCGAGCTAGCTCACAGGTTTTTTTAGCCTCTGGCTCCAGAGCAAACTAATTTATGCAGCAACCAAATCGCTCGCTCACAACTTTCATGCCAGGAGCTCACAAAGCAGAATTTTTCCTCACAAGACCCCACAGCTGAGAGGGAGCGTTGGGAGGCATCCCTCCACCTTCCTGGATCTTCAGTCTGTGCCAAGTGCCTTTATAAGCAACAGGAAGGTCAAAGCAGTTGAAGTTTCCCTTTAAGCTGTTGGTTCTGTTACGGGGTTAAGGTCCCAGGGAAGGGACAAGACACGGCATCAAGGACACCTCTCCTCTGGGAATGAGCTGGGAAGGGACTTACACCCTCAAGACTGAACTTGAAGTCAGGAACTCTGGAGACTGAGCCCTACGAGGAAAGGCTGAGGGCCTTGGGAATGTTTAGTTTGGAGAAGAGGAGGTTGAGGGGGGACACGATTGCTCTCTTTAAATATTTGAGAGGCTGTCATTTCGAGGAGGGCAAGGAGCTGTTCCAGTGGGCAGCAGAGGAGAGGACCCGAAGCAACGAGTCTAAGCTGGGCCAGCTTGCTCACTAGGCGAACTAGGCATTCGCCTAGAGCGCGCCGGCACTTAGGGGTGCCGAATTGCCCCCCCCCCGCCAAAAGCCCTCTCCCTGACCGGATGACCACTGACCGCCACCGGAGGAGGCCGCCCAAGCCCGAGGTGGTGGCACTGGCGGGGCCGTCAGGGGCCTCATGGAGAAAACTGCCTGCCCACCTTCGGGGCTTGGAGGCGGGACCACTCCAGGGCGAGCTTCGCCTCATCTCGCCGGCCAATTGGCTGCACCGGGTGACACTAATTCAATTAGACAGGCCCTAATTGGGACGAGTCGCCCGGGACGCCTCGGCTAACCCCGAAGAGGAGTCGGGTCCTGAGGAGAGCCTTCCGTTCCCGGGCACTTTGGCTGGCCTCACGACTTGAGGCGGGCGGGTGGGGGCACTTTCGAGGGTGACCTGAAACCAACACCACTCTGATGAGTCAGAGGCTCGAGGGCGCCACATCCGGGGAGCAGCAGCATCCAGCCCGGAGTGCAAGAGAAGAGGTGGGGGTGCCTGGGTGTCCCCAGAAGAGCCGCCGGTTGCGCCAGAGAGCAGTGCACTCCTTCTCGTTCAGCACCCGAGGCCCTGCACCCCTGCCCGAGGGAGGGAGAAATCCACCCCCAGCCGAGGCAAGGAGACCCGGGCCAGCCTCACCCTACTCCGCAGGGAGCCCTCCCTCCTCGCCAGCCCCCGGGGGGCTCTCTCCTGAGCATTCCACATTTGGCACAGCAGCTCCACGTCGCCTGGGCGGTGTCTCTGGCCTCTGCAGCTCCCAGCCCGGCAGCCCCCCTCCCCCTCCCGAAGGCGTATCCCCCCCACCCGACAAAATGCTTTTAACAAACTTGCCTGGATAAATGGTTACACTCCTGTGCAATGTTCCCTCTAAGCTGTGGAGTCCTGTGAGCAAGAATACTACTTTCTGAGCTACTGGCATTGCTGGGGGGAGGGCGGCACACGGAGGGGCGGCGCACGGGGGGGGGGCACCAGAAGGGATCCTTGCCTAGGGTGCAAAATAAGCTGGGGCCAGCCCTGGGTCTAAGTTACATGCAGAAAGGTCTCGGCTGAATATTAGGAAAAACGTTTTCACAGTCAGAGTGGTTCAAAGGTGGAATCAGCTGCCTAGGGAGGTGGTGAGCTTTCCAGAAGAGGCTGGACGAATATTTGTCAGAGATGCTTTAGGCTGGTCCTGCATTGGGCAGGGGGTCGGACTAGATGGTCTGTATGGACCCTTCCGACTCTGTGATTCTTTGATTCTATGAAAAAGGAGAGGGAGGGAGAAAGTGCACAGTTCCTGCCTTCTGGATCAACACATAAGCAGTCAAGGTGTATGGGAGAGGGCTGTCTTTAATACCTATTCGCTTTGACTCAAATTATTTCCCACACTTCCGTGCACAGTGAAGGGTCTGAGGAGCAGCCCTGTCAAAGCTCAGTGGGTGCGTACCTAGGAGGAGGAGCCCCCCCCCC
>NW_015173198.1:60010-72026 GCF_001447785.1 Gekko japonicus | reverse complement strand
CCCCCCCCCCCCCCCCCCGTGGGACGAGCACAAAATCACGGCCAAAGGTCTGACACGGCAATTTCAGTGTAGTGGGAGCAGCTGGAAACCAAAAATATGTTCTTGGTTCAGGCTGCTTTCACCACACTGAGATTGTGACGCATCCTTCCTAAATAGTGGCCTAGTACAGGGGCGGCTCAAGTGGTTAAGACACTGAACTGCAGGCTGTGGAAGGTCAGTAGTTCAGCAGTTCGAGACCCGAGTGTGCCGCATGACGGAGTGTGCTCCCGTCTCTAGTTCCAGCTCCTGCCAACCTGGCAGTTCGAAAGCAAGAAATTGCAAGTGGAGAAATAGGTACCACTTCAGTGGGAAGGTAACAGCGTTCCGTGCGCCTTGGTGTTTAGTCATGCCGGCCACATGACCACAGAAACGTCTTCGGACAGCGCTGGCTCTTCGGCTTGGAAACGGAGATGAGCACCGCAACCCTAGAGTAGGACTCGACTGGCTTTCGAGCAAGGGAACCTTTACCTTTACAGGGGTGGCCAAACTGCGACTCAGGAGCTACATGTGGCTCTCTTACACATATTGCGCGACTCCCGGCAGGGCAGCTGGGGAAGCGAAGGGGAGTCATCCTTTTTCTCCCTCCCCCCCCTCTTCTTTCTTTCCCCCTCCCAGCTATTTGCTTTCTTTGTTTCTCTCTCTCTCTTTCTACCTTTCATTCTCTCTCTCCCTCTCTCTGACAAATAAATATAATTAGCAAACAAATAAATATAACTGGACAGATAAATATAATTAGTAATATCTGTTTTTACCCCTTTTATCTTGGCATTCTCATGTAATGTTAATAAAAAGCAAATTTGCATATTTCTCAATAAAAACATGTGTGTCATGTCTTCAGCTCTCAAACATCTGACGTTTATTCTATGTGGCTCTTCAGTTGAGAAAGTCTGGCCATCCCCTGGCCTAGCACCTCAAAAAGTTCATAGTTCTGTGCACAAGAATCTCCAAACGCCCAACGAGAGGACTGGTCTGGGGCAGTTTTGTCCCAGGATATTAAAGGAAACTTGGAAGGCTTCCCTGTGTTCAGGAAATCTGAAACACTCTGCTTTAGATCCAAACTGTTAGGAGTGTACAAGAGGAAGGCTGGATCACACTTAAGACATCTAGAACATGAACTCCTCGAACAAAGAGCATATTGTCAGAGTCCAGCCTTACCAGTGACAGGAAAAACAAGCTGTTTGACACAGCACAGATTTACACACGCCACAGTCTTTGCCCCGTCAGACTTGAAGTCCCTAAAACAACACACACTTCAGTACAGTTTTAATGTTATCTGCTTACCTTGAGGAAAATAATTTGGTTGCACTAAGTAGAGGAAAGAATGAACCAGTCGAAACAGAATTTCTATTGGGCCAGGTTCAAAATAGGTGCTGGTATCGTATACCCTTGCAGGTACGTATCCAAAATCCAGAGTCTGGGAAGGCGGTTCGTATAAAGGCTGCACTTCGGAAATCGTAATCCCACAGAATAGAGACAGGAGCAGGAAACAGAGTTCCCCGGCCATGGCTGACAGCAATTCATAAAATGAGGTAGTAGAAACAAAAAAAATCACTCTGAACCAAAAAAAAATATCACTCTTCAGCGCATTAACGACAGCGTAGTTGGCAGCAGAAAGATCGGTCAAGGGGAAAAGAGCCCGTCTCGACAATCCTTCATTTACTCCCGAACTTGCGCTCACTTCTTGGTACTTCCTGGCCGCTTTTCACACTAATCAGCAGTCAGGGCTCCATCTCTGGCAAACAGAAGGGGGGGGAACAGCTGTTTAGTAAGTGTCATCTTGCCCCAGGAGGGTGCATAACAACAGCGTGAAATGAATGCAATCTTCTATGGAATCTGAATGCATGCTTCCCTGCCGGCGCAGGCGACCAATTCCTGTGCGATGCATTTGCAAAAACCAAGTTGCATTTTATTCAAAAGGGGGGTAGGGAGGAAAGGGGGGGGAACGATTATAACTTCTACACAATTTTGAAACAGAAGCAGAGAGGAATTGCGTTTAAAAACAAATGTTTCCCCCTATCGCAGTGGTAACAGGTGATTTATTCTGGGGGCTGGATCTGGCCTTATAGTTTCGTGCACATGATTCCAAATGCTTAGACTCAAAATGTACTTTGTGTCATGCGTGAATGCCTGCACTCTGTGGCCCACGACGGCTTCCAGATGTATGTACTGAACATAATCAAAAGAAATGCAACCATTCTAAAATTTCAAAGAACACGCATCTTTTTTATACTAAGAGAGTTCTCATTAAACTTTCGCCATGCAGCAAATCTGTTCTAGTTGGGAGTCCATCTAGGAATCCTTGCATTTCGACTGTGGAAATCCAGAGCCTTAGAGAGGTTTGGGGGCATATCCTGAGTGGCCCATCATTGACATGGGTCTCTGTGGCTTAGAAAACACCTTATCATATTTTTGGGTATTTCCTAAGCTGAATACATCTGATTCAGCTACCGATATAGATGATAACCAAAAAAAGGGGGTGAAATTATCTGTATCTGAAGTAAAGTGAGCAGTGACTCACAAAAGCTCATACCCTGCTACAAATTTTGTTCGTCTTTTAGGTGCTACTGGACTCTTAGGCTGATTTCGCACTAGAGCTGCCTCGATGTTGCGCCGCCGTTTGCCCCGATGCTATTAGTCAATTTCACACCTGAAGCCGCAGGGCTGCATTTGACCCGCGGCTTCGCCCGATTTCCTCCACAGTTTCGTGATCCTCAAAAAACAAGATTACGAAACTGCAGGGGAAATTGGGCGAAACCATGAGTCAAAATGCAGCCCCGCAGCTTCGGGCGAGGCAGCTCTAGTGCGAAATCAGCCTTACTCTTTTCTACGGCTCTTTAGCCACTTACAGAAGTTTGTTCTTTTTAAAAATTCTTCTGCGCATGGGCAAGGAACAAAAAAGCAAGGGTCTGGCTGAGCTAGACTCCATTGCTGAGAGAAGTTTGGAGAGCATGTGGCTGGCTTCGGCTTCAGCTGCTGCTGTGAGCCCGCCTCTCCCACTGCCTGAGAGACTCTGCCGTGGACTGCGGCTGGTTCTGCTGCTGGCCTTGCAAACATGCCCTCTCCACACACTTCACTTTCTCCTGCAGAGATTCTCTGGAACATTCTGCTGAGCTTGCCTTGCCTTGCTATTTCCCCCCACTGGAAACAATGGATGGGGGCACCTTTTTTGGGTGCCCATAGAATCAGCTTCGGGCGAGGCAGCTCTAGTGCGAAATCAGCCTTACTCTTTTCTACGGCTCTTTAGCCACTTACAGAAGTTTGTTCTTTTTAAAAATTCTTCTGCGCATGGGCAAGGAACAAAAAAGCAAGGGTCTGGCTGAGCTAGACTCCATTGCTGAGAGAAGTTTGGAGAGCATGTGGCTGGCTTCGGCTTCAGCTGCTGCTGTGAGCCCGCCTCTCCCACTGCCTGAGAGACTCTGCCGTGGACTGCGGCTGGTTCTGCTGCTGGCCTTGCAAACATGCCCTCTCCACACACTTCACTTTCTCCTGCAGAGATTCTCTGGAACATTCTGCTGAGCTTGCCTTGCCTTGCTATTTCCCCCCACTGGAAACAATGGATGGGGGCACCTTTTTTGGGTGCCCATAGAATTGGACCCCCTGGTCCAATCTCTTTGAAACCTGGGGGTTCTTTTGAGGACAGGCTCCAGCAGTTACGCTGCAAATTTGGCGCCTCTATCTCAAACTCCCCCCCAAAACCACTGAATATACCCCAAGAGTAATGCTGCCTCTAAGCTGTGGAGTCTTGAGCAAAGATTCCACTTTGTGAGCTACTGGTATTAACGTTGTGAGTGAGCAATTTTGTTACTGTATAAATTAGTTTGCTCTGAAGTCATCCTTCCTGAGCTGAGACAAAAAATTGTGAACTGGAGGCTAAAAAATGGTGAGCTAGTTCACACTAACTCAGTTTAGAGGGAACACTGCCCAGGAGATTTGCCATTGACTTCAATGGTCCCCATAGGGTATAATGGACCCAAATAAACTCGGGATTCCCAAATATTTACTGAATCCAAATACCATAGTGATGAGGTTGGGGAATATCGGGAAAGACTGATATTTTTTCGGGACCAATATACTCAAATGCGAAATAAGCCCATTTTCCTTCTTGCACACCCGTCCCACCCACTCAGTACCCCCATTCTGCCCGACACATTGCCTCCTGAATTCTTCTGAAAGACAACTTCAAGATCAGGAAAAAACCAAAGCACTCTAAACTCCACAGGCACCACTTCTATTACCACTTTTTTTTACTGCCTGCTCACATCAGCTTCTAGCACCCTCTCTGCCAATAGTCCGTTGGAGCCCACCCATAGTTTTGGCACAGCCTATAAAAGTAGCCACTGAAATATTTAATATTAACATTTATGTGTTAAGCACTTGCCTCCCTCTTAGCTGTACAACTGTAAAAGACAAGGCTCTACCAACACGGGGAACAAATTAAACTTAGCTGTGGTCCCAACCAGTGTTGCCTCTAAGCTGAGTTCGTGTGCACAAGCTCACCGTTTTTTAGCCTCCAGCTCACACATTATTGTCTTAGCTCAGGAAGGAGGGCTCCAGGGCAAATTGATTTGTGCAGTAGCCAAATCGCTCGCTCACAACTTTAATGCCAGTAGCTCACCAAGTAGAATTCTTGCTCACACGACTCCGCAGCTTAGAGGAAGCATTGGTCCCAACTGCTTTGAAGTGGAATTCAGATTCATTCAAAATGAACAGCTGTCCGACCAGAGCATTCACAATGAATGCTGCACACAACAGAGTAATTCTGAGCCTTAAAGTAACTCCATTTTCTTAGGTACACATGTGCAGGATCCTACTTACCCAGCCAGTACAGCAGCTTAGATACTAAGAGTTTCATGGCATGGAAGAGACACTCTGTTGTCCCACCTCACATACACAGAAAACAAAAACTGAAAAAGAAAATGGGGGGGGGGGTAAGCAAAGGTTTATCCTCTATTAGCAATTTTTCAAGGTTTATCCCGCTCCGGAAAGTGATGAAACATTACAGTTGCATTCCACGTCTCTTCATGCATGTCTGTCCCAAAACCATTCACTCTTTAAAAAAAGAGAGAGAGAGAGAGAGATGCCAACTTCCATCAAAGCCAGGAGACATTAACCTTGAAGAGAATTTATGGCTGGCATACTGTTTAAAAGTTGCCGTCACACCACCTTAATTGTAAAAAAGCATTTGTGGCTGTGGTGCTGTCAAGTCGGGGCTCACTCCGTGAGGCTTTCAAGGCCAGAGACGAACTGAGGTGGCCGGCCATTGCCTGCCCTTCTGTCACAACCCTGAGCTTCCTTGGTGGCCGCCCATCCAAGTAGTAACCAAGGATGACCCTGATCTGCTTCCAAGATCTGACATTTGGCCAACCTGGGTTATCCAGGTCAGGGCAAAGGACATATCTATTTACTAAGGGTTCAAACCTATTTCAATACCTAATTCAGTCAAAAGAGGCCATTTGAAATGCTGCGCATGCATAATAAATCCTAATACACTCTCTGTGTAGTAGTTAAGTGCGCGGACTCTAATCTGGGAAAACCAGGTTTGATTCCCCACTCCTCCACTTGCAGCTGCTGGATGACCTTGGGTAAGCCAGAGTTCTCTCAGAGCTGTCCTTGAAAGAACTGTTTCTGTCAGAGCTCTTTCCGCCCCACCTGCCTCACAGGGTGTCTGTTGTGGGGAGGGGAAGAGAAAGGAGTTTTTAAGCCACTCTGAGACTCAGAGTGATGGGTGGGGTATAATCCAATCTCTCCTTTTATTTTATTTTATTCTGCTACTACAAACTAGTGTGGCCACCCATCTGGAATCACCTCAAGTTTGCAGGCAGGATGTCGTTGCTTTTCACGCACCGTTACTGCAGTAGGCACTCAAAGGAAGAGGGATACAAGTATGTGAAGAAGAAGGAGAAGAAGAAGAGATTGGATTTGTACCCCGCCCTTCACTCGGAGTCTCAGGGCGGCTTACAAACTCCTTTCCCTTCCCCTCCCCACAACAGACACCCTGTGAGATAGGTGGGGGCTGAGAGAACTCTGACAATAGTCTGTAAATGTAAAATACATTTCCACTTAGTGCCTGTTGGGGGAAACCATTGCTGCCAATCTGCAGGTGAGGGCTGAATATCACTCAGAATTACAACTGCTTTCCAGATGGCAGAGATCAGTTCCCCTGGAGAAAATGGTAGACTCTGTGTCCTTATATTCTGCTGAGATGGCCCCTGTATGACAGTCAATGTGACGTAACAGTCAAGGCTTCAGAGCACGGGAGAGGCTGCAGGTGTGTGGGGGATGGAAAGCTGAAGAGTGAGGGGAAAATAAAGGTAGGGTGATGATTGACTGGGAGGGAGATAGGGTTGCCAACTCCAGGTGGGAAATTCCTGGAGATTGGAGGGATGGAGCCTGGAGAGGGTGAGGTTTCAGGAGGGGTGGGACCTCAGACAGGTACAATGCCATAGATGCCACCCTCCAAACCAGCCAGTCCCTCCTAGGGAACCATTGTTGCCAATCACCAGGTGGGGGCTGGAGATCACTCAGAATTACAACTGCTCTCCAGGAGGGAGGGAGGAGGAGATGGAAAGCTGAAGTCAGAGGGGCAGATCAAGGTAGGTTGATGGTTGCATGGGAAGGAGACAGGGTTGCCAACTCCAGGTTGGAAAAATCCTGGAGATTTGAGGGGTGAAGCCTGGAGAGGGTGGGGTTTGAGGAGGGGTGGGACCTCAGACAGGTACAATGCCATAGACTCCACCTTCCAAACCACCCATTCCTTCCTGGGGAACCATTGTTGCTAATCTCCAGGTGAGGGCTGGAGATCCCTCAAAATTACAACTGTTCTTCAGGTAGCAGAGATCAGATCCTCTGGAGAAAATGGTGGACTCAGTGTCATTATACCTTGCTGAGGTCGCCACAGCAAATTGACATGTAGTGCCCAAGGCCAGGGCACCCGCCCAGAGCCTCTTTCTAGAGCTCGTTGTATTTATTTCCACAACGGACCTTATTCCTAGTAATCAATAAACAGGACAATGGCAGACCAGCTCAGAAGAGGCAATTTTTCAAAAAACAAAATAAGTGACACCATCAAGTGAGTCATATGAAAACTTGTGGGGGGAGGTTGTAGCCCCTCTTAATTCTTTTTTAATCCATCTTCAGGTCAGCACCTGTTGATTGAAAATAAACTATCAAACATCAGTGGGGCTTAGAGTTGCCAGCTCTATGTTGGGAAATACCTGGAGATTTTAGGGGGGGGAACCCTGGGGAGGGAGGGGTTTGGGGACAGGGAGGGACCTCAGTGGGGTACAATGCCCTAGAGCCCACCCTCCAAAGCAGCCATTTTCTCCAGGGGAACTGATCTCCCTCTACCCTGGAGGCCGGATGTAATTCCAGGAGATCTCCAACCACCACCTGGAAGCTGGCCACCCTAAACATATGACTGATTTGTCGTTCTCTAACCAAGCTTCTTTTAAGCCTGACTTCCATTTGCGTGGCAGGCAGCCCGGATGCCACAGCAGGAAAAGGATGCACATTTAATCACACAAACGTCAGGGACTTGGATTCACCAGGCAGACAGCCATAAACAACTGCACCTGTAGCCTCCCAGCTAAGCCAGCCGAGATCACTTTGGGAAAAGGGTTGGTAGCATGGTGAAGGTGGGATGACAAAACCACGGGGCAAATAAAAGCTACTGCCACATTAGGACTGAGGCCCACCTTTGTAAACAGTGAGCGCCATCAGTAATTGGCTCATTAAAGCCCAGGGAAATTTCAAAGGGAGTGAGGGATTAACTCCAGAATTAACTCCAGTAGCAAGAGTCACCCAACCCCAAAACTAAAGGGCTGGTTTGCAACCTGGATCATAATTTCACTAAATGGTACAAAAGTCAGACATTCAGCTGTTATTCATAAAATATTCCCTGAAAGCAGCATGACATGAAGCACCATTAATCACTGCAGCCCCATCTCCAGAAAACTTCAAACAGTGGGAAACCGGGGAGGGATGCTGACTTATTACATCTGTGGGTGGGAGGGTTCTAAAACTTTACAGAAACAGAGTGATGTGCACACAGTGTTTGTATCTTCCGTTTTTTTTATCAAATTGTACAAATATTTTAAATGCTGTTTGGATGTTTGCCAGCTTGGCAAGCCTATTTGGATAGGAAGGCAGCACACGATCTCCAAGCCAGAAACACGGCTGCTAAATTATCTCCTTGATATCCCCAGTGACCTCTTAATGGTTGCCTTGCACACGATTAATGCTGCCAGGTTGGTCTTTGCAAAGCAACGGAGGCCCTTTCTGCACTGTTTGCTCCAGAGAATCAGAGGAGTCAAGCATTAAGGCTTGACTTCACAGTCGAATGCATTCCCTCTGCATTGGTTTTTGCCCCTCTGGTTTATTTATCAGCGTACGCTGTATCAATGTTCCCTCTAAGCTGAGTTAGTGTGAGCTAGCTCAAAGTTCTTTAGCCTCCGGCTCACACATTTTTGTCTTTGCTCAGGAAGGATGGCTCCAGAGCAAGCTAATTTATGCGGCAGTCAAATCGCTCGCTCACAACTTGAATGCCAGTAGCTCACAAAGTACCATTTTTGTTCACAAGACTCCACAGCTTAGAGGGAACATTGCTCTGTATGTATTCTGCATCTACAAGCAAAACGTGCATTTTTGAGCTAACTGGCTGCCAGCCCCTCCCTCCGTCTGTGATTTTGCAAAAAGAAAGGGAAGGGAGGGGGAAATCCAGGCCCACATATGCAAGACTGACACATTTGGGAGCAGGGAATCCCTTAGTCCTTTATATTTCCTGTTTCCTTCTTATGCTCTCTCTGTTTTTTAAAAGGTTTGCCTGAGCAGGAGGACATGTCCTCTTTTGTCTTTGGAGAAGGAGGGAAAGAAAACAGAACAGGGAGGGAGTGTCAGCCTAAAGAGCAAGAAGCGGAAACGGGGGAGGGGCAGTGGGCAGCACTTAAATCCCAGCAGAAACCATTCTACTTTAGAAAGGATCAGCGATTTGAAAGCAGATGAGAACAAAGAATCGCAGCAAAAGGAGTTTTGGTAACTACAAGGCAACAGTGTACTGGAAGCGGTCCGAATGCATATTCCCGTAAAACAACTGGAGAAACAAGAAAAAGCCCCGACACAAACTGGAAGTGAAGGCGGGAGGGAATGCAGAATGGCAGAATAGGATGAGTTCAGAAACTGAGGCAAACCACGGGTGCAGAAAGGGCCGGAAACAAACAAAAAAAACCTCCCAAGTTACAAGATTGGTTGTTGAAAATAAAGGAGACCTCTACCCTTGTCAAATCAGCAGCATACAAGAAAAGCAGACTCATCTGGATTAGACCTGCTACGGTCTGGGGTGATACCGATAATGGAACTGGCAATAGAACAGACTGAATTAATACCATAATTGTCCTATGCCGATAAAAGATGTCTGTGTCCATGGCTGGAAAAGGGAAAGTTAAAGAGATGGTTAAATATTTTACGTATTTTTGTATTTTATATTTCCTTTTGTTTTACTAAATTTTTGAAAAAGTGGGAGAGGAGAGAGGCAGCACGGAAATGTTTTAAATAAATACCTCCCTGTGAGTGCTTTCACACATGCTAAATAATGCAGTTTCAATCCACTTCAGCAACTGCTTGCAAGTGGATTTTGCCATTTCACACAGTAAAATCCAGCTGCAGAGTGCACTGAAAGTGGATTGAAGGTGCACTATTCAGTTCTGGTTTATAAAGAGACTTTCACCTGCCTCCAAGTGACCAAGTAGGGAATTCATTTTTGATCAATCGAGCCCTACATCTAGGATATTTTTAAGAAATGCTCACTCCCATATGAACCTGCCTGCATGATAAAATCTGCTATAGAAGTCCTACTACTTGTGTCCCATCTTCAGCAATGAAGCAGGAGGAGACAGCTCCTGTGGTAATTCCCTGTGGTAATTCCAAACATTGGCTCTCCCTTCCACCTATATTCCACAAGCCTGGCAGTCTTTTGATGCCAGTTAGAGACCATTTTTGCGCACCCAGCTTTTGGTGGGCAAAGACAGGCAGAGAAAGAAGAAGAATCTGACTGGTGTTATCACGGTTTACCTGACGGGAAAGTGGGATATAAATCGTGTTTAAAAAAGGAAAGGAGTAGGTACTCTTGCCCGCAAAAATGATTTACACGATGTGTGGACCAGCAGCATTCTAGAAACCCCGCAACAGTAACTTTCGAGAATGTCTAGGTCATTCCCTATTTTGCCTCAACATCGAGGACAGCCTCTTCCTAGCTGCAGTTTGTCTTTTCATTTTGCATCACAACAGAGTGACGCAGACCACTTCGAACTGCCAAGTCTGACATACAAAATGAGCAGGGCTGACACAAAAATGTCCCTTTATGAGGGATCAAGCGCCACAACGAGGCTAACGCCACAGCCATAAAGGTGCCACCGTCATATGTGTGGCTCTGACGTACACCAAATGCACATTTACAGATTGTATACGTGCAAATCTCAAAACAGATAGGGCATTAAAATGATTACTGTTTCCATTCCTTACAACACAATTAAAAAATTATTTTTGTTGCAGGACAAGCTACAGACGAGTCTTTTACTAATAGAGTTGCCAGCTACAGGTTTGGAAATTCCTAGAGATTTGTGGGTGGAGCTGGGCGGGTGGGCTTTAGGGAGGGGGGGCCCCCTCAGTAGGCCATTGTCAGCAAGCTGCCATGGTGTTCTGTGTGACTTCTGGTTGTACATATGTGATCCCTGTCCCTGCCAGCTGACCTATGTGTTTGCCTGCTGTAATGCCAAAGTAAAACAACTGGAGGATGTGAGGGGGAGAGTATGCTTCGCTGCCAGCTTGTTATTTCTCAAGCCTGAGAACTGCACCTGTGTTGTGTCTACTGTTTGCCTGGTTCCCAAGATCTGAGCAAGGAACCGTTTTCTCCTGCCCGCCGGCGGGAACGTTATCCATTGGTTCTGTATCTAACTTGAATCCCTTTATCATGTCTGCCCTAACTGCTGGTCCCCAGTTCTAACAAAGAACGTGTTTGAGTGTCTTTCCAATGCTTTGAAATAAACTTTGCTTTCTTTGAAACGTGGATTTATTCTCGATGCTTGGGGATCCAACATATTGTTAGAACACTTTTCTTTTCCTATCGTCCCGATTCTGGCGAGACCATGAGCGGGTCTGAGGGATACCTACCTACCACGGAGGGGGACACGGGATCGGTCCCAACTACCTCCGCACCTTTGATTGTAACAACTACCGCACCAGGGGAAGGTGCTGTGGGGGGAGCGATTCCCCGAATGCCTGCATACCTGTCGTGGCCGCCACCGACCCCTTCGCATTGGGGTGCGCGGAAGACCCCAGCACAGGCTTTGTATAACACCCAAGGCACCAGGGAGGTGTATTCCCGTCGAGGCAGTGGGCTTCGAGAAAGTCTTTTCGACAAAGGAATGTTTCCCGACTCCGGGAGTTCGGGGGAGACTGGGAGTTATCGGAGAGACGTGGAAGACTGGATGTTTGAACCGATGGGGGAGGGAGCCCGGGCAGGATCCTCAGAGGGAGCCGCCGACTTCCAGACGGAGGGAGACTATGGGCCGCCTCCTGAATACCAACCACGGGAGCCGATCCCGGAGGAAACGACAAGGGAACGGCTGGAGGAGCTGGAACAATCGGTGAGAGATCTGATGCGCACGGTCCACGATGTGATGGAAGCGTTACCGGGGATGATGGACATTCGAATGACTAATTTTCTAGCAGATTATGCCCCGCAGCCGCAAGTTCCACCTGCACAGGGACCACCTGCGCCACCTCTGCAGGCTCCGCCGCCGGTACTACCACCTCCACAAGCGCCACCTGTTCAGGGAGTGCCTGCACCGCCGCCACCGCCGGGGGTCCGCAAGGGCCTCCGGGACCTGGTCTACCGCCGCCGATGGTGCCGCTGCGGGGCCCGCCAGCGGTCCCGGGCCTTCCTCTCATGGGGGGTCAGGCACCGCTGGGCCCTGCGATGAGA
>NW_015173198.1:50517-57639 GCF_001447785.1 Gekko japonicus | reverse complement strand
GACGTTTCTCCGCTCTCCCCGCTCCCTGCGGTGGGGGGGGCGTGGGTCCACAAGTATATCTCTGCTTTCTCCAAAGAGGATGATGATTATATTTTGGGATTGCCTGACTGTATCCGCAGCCCTGAGGGCTTGATTTACTCTGGAGATAAACTGTTTGTCCCGACTTCCCTCCGGAGGGAAGTGTTGGACTCTGCCCACGGTTCCAAACTTGCGGGCCATTGGAACTTTGTTAAATCGCTTCAACTCCTCCGCAGGCAGTTTTGGTGGCCCCACATGCGCAAAGATATGTTGGAATTTGTACGCACCTGTCAAACTTGCGCATTGACTAAACCTAGGGGGGGGAAGCCTCCTGGACTTTTGCATCCTTTGCCTACTCCTTCCAGACCGTGGGAAGTGGTCTCTATGGACTTTATCACTGATCTCCCTGTGAGCAAGGGGAACACTGTTATTTGGGTGGTGGTTGATCTGTTTTCTAAGCAAGCCCATTTCATTCCTTTCCCTTCGTTGCCTACCGCACAGAAGTTGGCTGCGGCGTTCATGTCTCATGTGGTGAAAATCCACCAATTGCCTACTAAGTTAATTTCTGACAGGGGGACCCAGTTTGTTTCTAAATTTTGGAAGGAACTCCTCGCTATTTTGGGGGTGGAGCAGGGGCTCAGCAGCGCTTATCATCCCGAGACTGACGGCCAAACAGAAAGGGTTAATCAAACTTTGGAACAGTACCTTCGTTGCTTCACTAATTACCAACAAAATGATTGGGCTGATTTGTTACCCCTGGCTGAATATTGTTACAATAACACTGTGCATAGTTCGACTGGCATGTCTCCATACAAGGCTGTCTCTGGGTATGACAGCCCCCCCCTTCCTTTCCTGGAGGGGGTCTCTGACCGTCCCGTGGGTGATGCTAATACCTGGTGTTCTTCTCTGAGAACTGCATGGCCACTTTTGTGTCAAACTCTCGATGCTGCTAAAGCAGCTTATAAGGCCCAGGCAGACAAGGGTAGGGTGGTGGGATTTGATCTGAAACCTGGGGACCTTGTGTATGTTTCTACTAAAAACATCAAGATGTTGCGCCCTAGCAGAAAACTGGGTTGGAAATTTATTGGGCCGTTCAAGGTGCGCAAGGTGATTAATGATGTTGCTGTTGATGTTGTATTGCCTAAAAATTTGCGTTCTCTGCATTCTGTATTTCACATGAGTTTGCTGAAGAAGGATCCTGGCACCTCTCCATGGAGGCCAACTGTTTCTCCCCCGCCTCCGATCATCCTTGAGGGGGATGAGCATTTTGAAATCGCTGATATCCTTGATTCCAAGCTGAAACGTGGTAAACTCTGGTACCTCATTGAATGGGTTGATTTCGGTCCCCAGCACCGCGAATGGGTGGAAGAAGGGGATATTCGGGCCCCTTACCTGCTTCGTTGTTTCCACAGGAAGTTCCCGGACAAACCGGGAGGTCTCCCGCCCAGCCCGGGAGGTCTCCCGCCCAACCCGGGAGGTGGTGGTTAAAGTGTGTTTTTGAGGGGGCAGTATGTCAGCAAGCTGCCATGGTGTTCTGTGTGACTTCTGGTTGTACATATGTGATCCCTGTCCCTGCCAGCTGACCTATGTGTTTGCCTGCTGTAATGCCAAAGTAAAACAACTGGAGGATGTGAGGGGGAGAGTATGCTTCGCTGCCAGCTTGTTATTTCTCAAGCCTGAGAACTGCACCTGTGTTGTGTCTACTGTTTGCCTGGTTCCCAAGATCTGAGCAAGGAACCGTTTTCTCCTGCCCGCCGGCGGGAACGTTATCCATTGGTTCTGTATCTAACTTGAATCCCTTTATCATGTCTGCCCTAACTGCTGGTCCCCAGTTCTAACAAAGAACGTGTTTGAGTGTCTTTCCAATGCTTTGAAATAAACTTTGCTTTCTTTGAAACGTGGATTTATTCTCGATGCTTGGGGATCCAACAGCCATAATGCCAGTCCACCTTCCAAAGCAGCCGCTTTCACCAGGAGAAGTGGAATAAATGTTTTAAATAAATGGATAATTAAAAAATAAGGGGGAAATGCCAGACAATAGATGACTGATTTATTATAAAAAGTCCTTATGTCAGCGGTGTCAAATATGTGGCCCGGGAGCCGGATCAGGCCCCCGGAGGGCTTCTATCAAGCCGGCAGTAGAACTGGCTGTCTTCTGCTGCTTCTTCCAGTTCTGCTGCTGCTGCTGCGTCATTATAGGTTTGCAGCTTACAGATACACACCTGAACAGCATACTCAAGACTGCAACAGCACAGACATTTTGATGCAATAATTCAGAGCAAGAGGTGTCAGTTATCAGACACTGTGAAATAAACAAAATATTGCAAGAGTGCTGTTTTAAGCATGTTTTTATTTTGAGTAAAAAAAAACCCTTTGTGTTTGTGTCCTTTATAAAGTTTATATCTCTGCCACCTGGCATTACATTTTACGGCACACATGGCCTCGCCCAACAAGGTCTCGTTTATGTCAGATCCCGCTCTCATAACAAATGAGTTCGAAACCCCTACGTGTTGCCCCCGTGCAAGCTTCGTCAGGGGGACTCAGAACATTCACCTAGTGCTGGAACTGTCCGCAGCAATTAAATCCTTTTTGTATAACACATCAGTCATCTGTCACCCGCCTTTTCCTCCTTTGGTTCCGCTGGCACATTGTGGGGTGCAGCCCAGATTTTCTTCATCTGATCAATAAATAAGCAATCTACGCAGACTAGAGATCAGCTGTCGTTCCAGATCTCCGGCCTCCAGCTGGAGGTTGGTAACCCCCTTTACTAGGTCTCGATTAACATTTTGTAGGGATGCTGAGACCGGATAAAGATCCCCTCGGGGGGGGGGGGCTTGATCAACTCCGTAATCCCTGTTCTAAAGGCCAAACTAGATGTTAGGATTTATACAAGTTCACCACGGGGACTTGCAGCCATACCACAGCTCCGAGTCCCCCGTGGCAACTCGGCTTAAAAGCACCACAGGGGTCCGATTTAGGTCAGAGCCACTGCATGGGGGGAGGAAAAGCTCCCGCGCACACGCACACACCCATACCGTTTCCCAGAGCCAGAAAAGCCCAAAGGGTGTTATCCTGAGGGGGTCAGTTGGCCTAAGAAGCCACCAACCTCAGTGATCTGAAACAACACAAACCACACTCTGTGAAAAGTCTTCAAGAACAGGCACTGCATGATGGGATGGGAAGGGATGCACAAGCCATTCGTAGATTTTTACAAGGGCATGAAAAGTGACTGACGGATTTGCTATTCCTTAACACACTGGGTGTGACCTTGAGAAACCCACAGTCAAGTTTCACATACAGATTTTAGCTTCTGCTTTGCTAAAAGATACCAGCCTGAAAGGAGAGCCCACCGCTCAGCAGCTAAAGCAAGTGCTCAAATCGCGCGCACAGGGCCCCGCAGGAGACGGTTCACTAGAACGGGGATTCTATGGCCAGGGTCCCCAACCCTGTTGAGCCTGCGGGCAAGAAGAGGAGGAGGAGGAGGAGGCTTTATACCCCACTTTTCTCTACCCTAAGGAGTCTCAAAGCAGCTTACAATCTGTTGTCAAAGGCTTTCACAGCCGGAGTTCATTAGCTGTTGTAGATTTTCCAGTCTGTCTGGCCGTGGTCTTGACGTTGTAGTACCTGAAGTTTCGCCAGCAGCTGTGACTGGCATCCTCAGAGGTATAACACAGAAAGATGGAGTACTCTCTGTGTCACTCCATCGTTCTGTGTTATACCTCTGAGGATGCCAGTCACAGCTGCTGCCGAAAAGTCAGGTCCTACAACACCAAGACCACACCCATACAGCCAGGAAAATCTACAACAACTAATAAAGCTTACAATTTCCTTCCCTTCCTCTCCCCACAACAGGCACCCTGTGAGGGGTGGGTGGCGCTGAGAGAGTTCTGAGAGAACTGTGACTGGCCCAAGGTCACCCAACAGGCTTCACGTGAAGGAGGAGTGGGGAATCAAACCCGATCCTCCAGACTAGAGTCCGCCACTCCTAACCACTACACCATGCTGGGTCTCAGACCAACTCAGTATGAAATAGCATCAGGAGTGCTTGTTTCAGAGAAATATCTATGTGCAGCATCCCATTTCCTAGCGCTCCAATTGCAATTTTTCCCCTCGTTTCATTTATACGCCATCTTTTCTCCCAGGAGGGACCCAAAACACCTTACACCCAATCCAGACGAGCGAGAAGGTGAAAAAGAAAACACCCATTTGAAAGCAACAGTCTCCTGAGGTAAAAAGTCACTTTGGGAAGACTCGAGGAGCCATCCTAAGCAGAGCAACTTCAAAATCAGTCTCATTTTATGTGCTCTTAGGAATTTCTGCAGTCTCACACCACCACCCTAAGAACCATTTCTCCACCTAACAAGTTTAAGCCACCCGTAAACCTCAGAATTCCTCACAGTGGCTCAGAAATTATTTTCAAGGGCTCTGACCTGGATAGCCCAGGCAAACCCAATCTTGTCAGATCTTGGAAGCTAAGAGGGGTCGGCTCTGGCAAGTAGAAGAAGAAGAAGAGATTGGATGTATACCCCATGGCCCTTCACTACCCAGAGGAGTCTCAGAGCGGCTGACAAACTCCTTTCCCTCCCCCTCCCCACAACAGACACCCTGTGAGGTAGGTGGGGCTGAGAGAGCTCTTGACAGAAACTGCTCTTTTTCAAGAACAGCTCTTATCAGAACTACGGCTTGCCCAAGGTCATCCAGTAGGTGCAAGTGGAGAATCAAACCCGGTTCTCCCAGATTAGAGTCCACACTCTAATCTGGGACCACTACACCAAACTGGCTCCTTGGATGGGAGACCTCCTTGGAATACCAGCAGTCAGGAGGAAAGGGGCAGGCTTTATTCAGCCACCTCCCTGAATATCCTCCAGGCCCCCAGTAAGGGTCAGTCACCAGGGATCACCATGATTTCCAGGTACGCACAAAGTCACCAGAGGTCACTATGACTTCCAGGAGCACACACACTCACATGGGCGTGCACACACACATATAAAAAAAAATATTTTCAAGGAACTTGGTGACAAGAATTGCAAGGAGTTCAGGGTGAGCGTCCCAGACTAACATTTTGGCAAAATCCAGAGGTCATTTCGGGTGTGATCGCAGGGGGCGGGGCACATGACGAAGCCCCGCCCCCTGCTTCCGGCCGCCCCGCTTCCGACCTTCATTCAGGCAGGAGAAGAGGGAGGGTAAGTTGCTTCCTCCCTGCCTCTCCCCACCCCTGCCTGCCTGGGGCCAGGGAGGGCCTTCGCGGGGCTTCCTTGCACTCCCGCTGGCCTTGCAGGTCCACCGCTGGGCCCCTCATGGGGCTCGGCAGTGGAGCTGCAAGGCCAGCGGCGGCAGCTGGGACCGTTGGGGGCGGGGTGTGTGGCCTTATGACACACTTCCGGTGATGTCAGGGGGTGTGGCCTTATGACACACTTCCGGTGATGTCAGGGGGTGTGGCCTTATGACACACTTCCGATGATGTCAGGGGGTGTGGCATATGCTAATGAGTTCCCATAGCTCTTTTTCTACGAAAGGACCCCTGGCAAAATCCCTCAGTACAGCAAGGGCCCTCAAGGTACAAACCACAAATCCACCCACAAGGCCTTCGACACGAACATCTAACTATCCGAAGAAGTGTGCACACACACAAAAGCGTATGTCTTGAATAAAACCTTGTTGGTCTTAAAGGTACCCCCACTGGACTCAAGCTTTGTTCATTTTAGTTGTTAGATTCAGGTGAGTAGCCGGCCTTCAGACATACCCAATGAACATAAGAGAACATAAGAGACGCCAATGTTGGATCAGGCCAAAGGCCCATCCAGTCCAACACTCTGTCACACAGTGGCCAGAAACACCAGGTGCCATCAGGAGGTCCAGCAGTGGGGCCAGGACATTAGAAGCCCTCCCACTGTTGACCCCCCCCAAGCACCAAGAAGACAGAAGTGCTTGCACATGAAAGCTTATACCTAGGATTAAACTTTGTTGGTCTTAAACCAACCACCAGACTCCCACTTGGCTCTATCTTTATTTCAGTACCTCCTTTCGCGGCCAGGCACACCACATGGAAACAACTGTTGTCCCTCTTTCAGGCACCGCTAGGTTTGGGTGAAGGGGGAGTCCTGCAAAGTTCTCAAGAGGGGACCTCCAGTGTCCCCTTTATCCCCTGAGCATGGAATGACCCCAGGTCCCCCCTGCGTGGGAGAGGGACACACACTGCCCACACAGGACAACCTTGGAGTAACCCAGAAGAGCAAACGGCTCTTCTTCCACAGTCCTGGCTGCCCCTCGACAGACCTCAGCCTCAGAGTGCAGGGTTGCCAATCTCCAGGTGGCACCTGGAGGGCTCCCATTATTCCGCCTCCGCCTGCACACTGCAGGGGTCGGAAAGCAGCCCCTTCGCTCTGCACAGGTGTGCCGCCTGGCCAGCCACCTGGTCAGGAACACCCACGTCCGGCCTGTCCCTTCAACAGGGGCTTAAGGCGTCGCAACGGGCGGTCGAAGCTTTGCAGGGCAGGAGCCGAAGGGACCTCACCTGGCCCACAACGCCTCCTGAGGGGCTCTTAAAGGGACACCGCTTCCCCCACCCCCTCCCGACAGCTGGCAACCCATCAAAGGGGTGGGCAAAGGGAAGGACCGGCCGACCTCGCCTCCGCTCCCGGAGCCTCTGGGGGACGCCGAGCCCTCCCCAAAGCGCCGGACCCTCTCCGGCTGCCATCCACGCGCGCTGCCCCGCCCGCGCCTTCGCAAGGTCTCCTCCCTTCCTTCCGCGCAAGCCGGGCACAGGATCGGGGCGCACGCTCCGGACCGCGCGCAAAGGGGACCCGACAACAGCCCGCGCCAGCTCCGCCTCCTGCCTCCCAGTCCCGGGACACGCGTCCTCGTCCCCCTCGCCCCAAGTTCGCCGCCTTCGCAGTTCGCAGAGCCCCGGTTCGCACGTTCGTCCCAGACACGGATCTCCTCTCCCACCCACCCCCGGCCCGGCCGGTTTTCGCCCACCGGAGCCCGCCAGCGGCTCTTGGGCGCTGCCGCCTCCGGCCCGGCTGGGGACCCCCGAGCGGCGCCGACTTACCCGGGCAGGCAGGCGGGCGGGCAGGGACGCTCCTCCAGCCGCCAGCCTCCCTC
>NW_015173198.1:43845-50019 GCF_001447785.1 Gekko japonicus | reverse complement strand
AGGTAAAAGAAGAAGAAGAAGAGATTGGATTTATACCCCATGGCCCTTCACTACCCAAAGGTGTCTCAGAGCGGCTTACAAACTCCTTTCCCTTCCCCTCCCCTCCCCTCCCCTCCCCACAACAGACACCCTGTGAGGTAAAAGAAGAAGAAGAAGAGATTGGATTTATACCCCATGGCCCTTCACTACCCAAAGGTGTCTCAGAGCGGCTTACAAACTCCTTTCCCTTCCCCTCCCCACAACAGACACCCTGCGAGGTAGGTGGGGCTGAGAGAGCTCTGACAGGAACGGCTCTTTTTCAAGGACAGCTGTGTCGGAGCTTGTGACTGACCCAAGGTCACATCAGCAGCTGCAAGTGGAGGAGTGGGGAATCAAACCCGGTCCTCCCAGATTAGAGTCCGCACACTTAACCACTACACCAAACTGAGTGAGTGTGAGCTAGCTCACAGTGTGGAGAGATCTTTCTCGGTGCTTTCGTGACACTGGAGTCATCCACGCAAACGTTGCTGCCTCACTTTTCTCCCTAGTGCCAAATCTTTCACGAATCCAGGGCTTTTTTCCCCTGGGGGAATGGCGTTCCAGAACCGGTTGGACAAAATTCTTTTTAAAGATGTTTAAAATGGCATGAGTTTTCAGTGTACCGGTTGGAAACGTCATTTCCCTCTTGAGAATTCCAGCACCTCTTTTCCCAAAAACAAAACAGATTTAAAAAAAAAAAAAGCCCTGCACCAATCTAATTGGTTTGCACTCTTCCCAAGACAGATTCCCCTTGGGGAATCCACTGCTCATTTCCTCCCCTGGGAAAAAAGGTCCATTTCTTCCCACCTTCTTTTTACTCTTGTTAACCAGCTGCTGGTCCATGAGAGGGCATGCCTTCTCATCCCATGGCTTTTTGTGGGGCAATCAAAGGCTTTGTGGATGTCCAGACATAAAATGTGTTTTAGATCACCCCTGTATTCATGCTTGTGTGTTTACTTAATTTACTTAATTTACACCCCACCTTTCTCTCCTTACATTGTTGCCCTCTCTCTCCAGTTTATCCTCACAACAACAACCCTGTGAGGTCTGTTAGTCTGTGAGTATGACCAGCCCAAAGTCACCCAGCAGGTTTCCCTAGCAATTGTGAAAGAAGAAAAAAAAGAAGAGGAGGGGGAGAGTTAGACCCTGCCCTTCACTACCCAAGGGCGTCTCAGAGCAGCTTACAAACCCCTCCCCCCTCCCCTTAAAGGTGCCACTGGACTGTTTTGGGCCGGGGGGAGCTCTGCAACTTACCTGGCTGCTTCTTGCTCTGACTGAGGGCTGCTGGGAACAGGGGGTGTGGCTTGTTGCATGTGCCCGCCCCCCCCGGGCTCTTTACTGCCGTAGCTCCGCTCCTGTGCGCTCCTGCAGGAAATGAGCCCTGTGTCTTTAACAATACTTTCTATGAATCTACCCAAGACAGATGTTAGGGTTTCCTGGGTTCTCCCTAGGTACTTTAAAAAAAAAAAACCAATTACATATTTCTGTTAGAAGGATCATCAATTTCTTTTCTTGGGTGTATGTAGTAACTTGTTTTCTTGGGTGTATGTAGTTTTCTTGGGTGTATGTAGTAACGTTAATTTTTTTCCCCATTGGTTAATTGGCAAAGAATATCTTCTTTAGCAGTCTCCAAGCTGGCACCGTTCTTAGAAAGTGGGTTCAGGAACAATTTATCTAGCCAACATCATCACCAGTGAAGACTGGTGCAAAGAATGCATTCACTTATCCACAATGTCTCCCGTTCAGGGCTCTCTTGTCTGGAGAACCTGGGTGGTGTAGTGGTTAAGAGTGGTGCTCTACTCCAGAGAATTGGGCTTGATTCCCCACTCCTCCTCCACATGCAACCCGCTGGGTGACCTTGGGTCAGTCGCAGTTCTCTCCAAAGTCTCTCAGCCTCACCTGCCTCACAAGGTGCCTGTGGTGGGGAGGGGAAGTGAAGGAGATTGTAAGCCACTCTGAGACTCCTTCGGGTAGATGAAGGGGGGGGGGGAGTATAAAAAAATATTTTTCTTCTTCACCTAGTGACCCAACCGTTTCCCTGGTTCTGATGTATTTAAAGAAGTTCTCAATGTTTGTTCTAATCCCCCCAGCAATTTCTCTTCAGATTCTATTCCCCCCCCTTCTTTTTGCTGGCCTTCCTGCTATCTTTCTTGGGGGGGGGGGCAACGTTTCCCACAGACTTTCTCCATTTGGTCTGAGCCCGTGTTACAAGAAAACGAAACTGCCCTTATGAAACTGCCCTGGTTTTCTATCGAGTCCCCCAGCTGCTGCCCCCCTTTCTAGCTCTGGAATCAGAGCATCTGACGGTGAAGGCAGAGCAATGGCCTTTCTCCAGGCTCCTCTCCTTCCTTCTGTTGAACGATTAGGTTTGAGCCCAGAAGCGCCTACGAAGAAGAGTTTCAGGGCAGAGGCATTCGAGAGGCAAAGCTCCTACAGTGACTGGTTTTCTCTCCCCCCCACTCCCACCCCCGCATTTCCCCTCTGCTCGGGATCAAGCTGATTTCAATGTGCCTGGTATCTCTGCATCCTTTACAAGCATTCTTTACCACACCCCTCCCACCAGTTTGGTGTAGTGGTTAAGTGCACAAACTCTAATCTGGGAGAACCGGGTTTGATTCCCCACTCCTCCGCTTGCACCTGGCTGGATGATCTTGGGCAAGCCATAGTTCTGACAAGAGCTGTCCTTGAAAAAGAGCAGTTTCTGTCAAGAGCTCTCTCAGCCCCACCTACCTCACAGGGTGTCTGTTGTGGGGAGGGGGAGGGAAAGGAGTTTGTAAGGCGCTCTGAGACACCGTTGGGTAGTGAAGGGCAGGGTATAAATCCAACCTCTTCTTCTTCTTTTACCTCCCAGGGTGTCTGTTGTTAGGAGGGGAAGGGAAAGGAGTTTGTAAGCCGCTCTGAGACTCCTTTGGGTAGAAAATGGCCATGGGGTATGAATCCAATCTCTTCTTCTTCTTCACTTCTTGACTAGGATCAAAGGACTCGGTGATCTCCATTTCTGCTGTGCTGTGAGAGCTGTGACTCTCAGAAGCTTAAGGTGGTACTGAACTCAGACCTAACTCAGGATGGGTCCAGGTAGTCGGCCGTGTTGATCTGAAGCGGTAGAACAAATTTAGCGTCCGCTGGGGGCACCTTTAAGACCAACAAAGGTTTAGTCAAGGGGTGAGCTTTCGTGTGCAAGGCACGCTTTCTCCAGTACACTGGAATGGAAGATGAGGCTCTAAACTTATAGACAGGGATTTAATGGCAAATTGGCATGTAACCTCCATTAACATGCAACCTCCCTCCAAGGAGAGAGCGGGCTCCAGACCGTGCCAAGGGTCCAGGGCGGACCACAGGAGCCCTGCAGGAGCAGGACGGCAGAACCACTCAGCAAGCCCAATGAGGATGTAGCACAAGTTCCTCCCAAGCTGGAAACCAGCCAAGGCTCACCAGTTGAAAAATTTCCCGCCTTCACCTTCAGTGTAATGGCCACTGTTGACACAAGCCATGCTCCGTGTTCACAGGGAGACCTCCCACTCTGCAGCCCTGGTTGCCCACCACCACTCAGTAGGAGGGAGGGAGGGGGGAGGAGAGGGGGCAGAATAGTAAAGGTAAAGGTTCCCTTCCTCGAAAGCCAGTCGAATCCGACTCTAGGGTTGCGGTGCTCATCTCCGTTTCAAAGCCGAAGAGCCAGCGCTGTCCGAAGACGTTTCCGTGGTCATGTGGCCGGCATGACTAAACACCAAGGCGCATGGAACGCTGTTACCTTCCCACCAAAGTGGTACCTATTTATCTACTTGCAATTTCTTGCTTTCGAACTGCTAGGTTGGCAGGAGCTGGAACTAGAGACGGGCGCTCCCTCCGTCATGCGGCACACTCAGGGCTCGAACTGCTGAACTACTGACCTTCCCCAGCCTGCAGTTCAGCGTCTTAACCACTTGAGCCACCGCAGCTCCTTATGATTATATAATTGCTGTTAAAAAACTACTTAAGCGCAATCACTATACAGTTTTCCATCAGTTGTGGATTTTTTCTGGATCACCCTCCAAAGCAGCCATTTTCTCCAGGGGAACTGATCTCTGGGAGAAATCCAGGCCCCCCGAAGCTTGGCAACCCTGATTTTCCCCAGCCTGGTTCAGGTCACGAAATTGATTGACAGGGGGAGGGGGGATATTACATCTCACATAAGGCAGTGTAATGAGAACATGGGCTGAAACGCAAAATGGTTAAAAAAAAATACAGCGTTTATAATCACTGCTTATTTGACCAATTACTTTGCTCACTTTTTATTTATATGATGGGCCACTGAGAGGTGAGCAGCAATGGAGGAGCGGGAAAACGTGGACTCCCTTCTGGCCATGAGAGAATGTACATTAATGCAGTGTGTCTGATCGCACCGTACTGCTGCACTGTTTGAATATGCTAAAAGTAACCTACCAAACAGGTTCAAGCTACAGGCAAACAGCTAAACGACCTGGTGAAAAATTGGCTCCCTGCTTGCAGCTGGCGAGCAGAATGTGACCAAAATCACTGGGTGTTCAATCATTCCTAACATAAATATAGTCTGGAGGTATTTTTGTAATAGGAAAGCCCGATTTAGTCATGTTCTGGTTACACAGTCCTTTGTTTCCACTCCTGTTATCTCCTCCTGACAATGGCGAATTCAGCAAGCCTGTTGCTGAATGGTTGTCTTCTCTCTGTGTGCAGACATGGCATGGTAACATAGACAAAAAGTTAATTCCTTGCTCCAAGGGGAAGATAGAGAAAAGGCCAAATTTTAGCAACTGAAATGTTCTGCCTCCCATGCAGTCTTCAGCTGAAAAACCAACATGCCTTTCTGCTGTAAACCTTTGATTTGTGCTCTTTTGTGGCACAGTTTTGGCATTTCAGTGGAGATTTACCCAGCTCTATATCACTACACAATCCCTTGAGGGAGATAAGGGCTTTGTCATTGACATGTTTCTTGTCTTTACGCCTCCTTGTCTCTGCCCTCTCAAAACCCAGCGAGATGGAGATGACAGCTCATCAAGAAAGATTTAAAACGATACAATTTTTCGTCTTCTGAGAAAGCCACCATTTGTTTTCTCTACAGCCGTCAAAGCTAAATAAAGAGGCAAAGAGGCAGGGATTAGATGAGGCACACACGCAATTGTCAGCTGTTCCCGCTTCGCGATTTCCATAATGTGTGTGTTTTTACTTCTGCCGTTGGGCTTTGATATACAGACAAATCGGGGCAGCAAAAATAGAGATACTAAAATTGGGGGGGGGACATACAATTCTGGCAGGAAACGAGATGTGAATGTCCTCCATGGGCTCTAAGACGAGCAAAGTTTGAGTCCAGTGGCACCTTTAAGACCAACAAAGTTTTATTCACGGTACGAGTTTTCGTGTGCATGCACACCTCCCAAGATACATTGAAATGGAAGTGAACAGTGAATACTTAACAGGCAGACGGTGAACAGCAAATTATCATACAACATAATGAAGATGGTTTAACGGATTCAAGGACCAAACAGGAATAATAAGCTAGGTTTGTATGGTCACCATTTGTTTGGATTTAATTACTGGGGGGGAAACACAGTGGAGCAAATAAATATGTCAAAACAAAAGACTAATGTGCCAGAGTAAATAACTGAGACCCTGTTGTTAGGCTCCATTTGTCTCCTCTCAAGCATGGAGGTAACTAACAGCAGACTTTTCTCTGAGGAGGCGTGAATGGTTGTGCAGTATTATGTCTCCCCTATCACCAGATCAGAGAAATACATTCCGGTATCCAATTCTATAATGACACACACTCCTCTTCTGTTAACAGCAAACCAATGGATATCAAGGCGATTGTAAAAAAAATTCTGCATGTCATAATGTCACAGTTTCAGTAGGAAAAAGGGTCTTGCAAGCATTATGTCGGGCAGGGTGACAGAAAAGAATGGATAGTTGGTGTCTAATATTTGTGCCCAAAACCATGATAACAGTACCAAAGGAGTGCAAGCCATTGCTCTAGGGGAAAAGTCCCCAAGTACTTTGTGGTACCTTGTTCTCCTCACAACTGGTGCATTCTATAAACAGTGCTGGACAAAGCAAAGGATTTTCTATTTTGTAATATTACATCACATTCATTCCCCACCACCACTAGGAATTTTTATTTATTTATTTATTTATTATTAAATTTATACC
>NW_015173198.1:1115-43559 GCF_001447785.1 Gekko japonicus | reverse complement strand
GCAGTGGCGGCCCCTAACCAAAGGCCTGGTGGAAGAGCTCCGTCTTGCAGGCCCTACGGAACTGCACCAGGTCCCGCAGGGCCCGGATCTCCTCCGGGAGCTCGTTCCACCAGGTGGGGGCCGCCACTGAGAAGGAATAAAATGCTGGGACGTGGCCTTACAGCATTTGCCAAAATTGACCATAAAAACTCTGTTTCAGACATCTTGAAGTGCTAAATGTTGGAGTTGTTGTTGCTGTTATTGTTCAGTCACACAGTCGACCCCGACTCTTCGAGACCCCATGGACCACATCACGCCAGGCCCTCCTGTCTTCCACAGTCCTCCAGAGTTTGCTTAATTTCATGTTTGTTGCATCGATAACACTGTCTAACCATCTCATCCTTTGCCGTCCCCTTCTTTTACCTTCAGTCTTTTCCCAGCATCAGGGTCTTCTCCAGTGAGTGCTCCCTTCTCATTTGGTGGCCAAAGTATTTGCGCTTCAGCTTCAGTATCTGGCCTTCCAGGGAACAGTCAGGGTTAATTTCTTTTAGGATTGACTGATTTGATCTACTTGCAGTCCAAGACTCTCAAGAGTCTTCTCCAGCACCATAATTCGAAAGAATCTATTCTTTGGCGCTCGGCCTTCCTTATAGTCCAACTCTTGCAGCCATACATGACTCCTGGGAATACCATGGCTTTGACCATACGGACATTTGTTGGCAGGGTGATGTCTCTACTTTTTATCATGCTGTATTGGTTTGCCATCGCTTTCCTCCCAAGGAGCAGGTGTCTTTTAATTTCATGGCTGTAGTCACCGTCTGCAGTGATCTTGGATCCCAGGAACGTGAAGTCTGTCACTGCTTCCACGACTTCTCCTATTTGCCAAGGAGTGATGGGGCTGGATGCCATGATCTTAGGGTTTTTTTATGTTGAGTTTCAAACCATGTTGGAGTAGATGCTGTCAAATCAGTTTGTTGTAATTGCCACAACCAGTCAGTGCATTAGAAATGCTTCCCCATGGTACATATCTTGGTTATTATGGGTACACGTGAACAAAACATATACTTGGCCATCTTTATACACAAGTAGGGCCCTCAAGGCAATCAACAGTTTAAAAATATGATATAAATCTGTTTTATAAACAGTATATGTGTATAGCCCTGACCTGAATAGCCCAGGCTACCTCAATCTTGTTAGATTTCTGAAGCCAAACAGGGTCAGACCTGGTTTAGCATTTGGAAGAGAGACCACCAAGGAATACCAGGGTCATGAGGCAGAGGTGGGCCATGGCAAGCCACTACTGAAACACCTCTTGCCTTGAAAACCCCACTGGGGTCACCATAACTCATCTGTGACTTGACAGCAAACCCACACCAAGTAAAACACATCCCCCATTTTGCAGTGGCTTCTTGCCAGGTGTGGGACAGTAAACACCTTTCCAGTTGTTGTTCTTTAAAAAAAAAAACTGGGCCCTCAGAAGGCCTCTTTCCTGCATATCGTTGCTCATCTGTGGGATCCAGAAATAACTTAAAATGCTCTGATCATTTCACACCTTACAAATAATCAACAGATCATGTGCAGACCACACTGAACGGGGGTTTCAGAGGTCAAACCTTTGAGGCAATTTCATTGTTCTTCCACACTGGGTCTTTACATGTGTCAAATTTATTTTATTCTCACATTTATTCTCACGAGGCACAACAAGCCCTCAGGACAGCATAAACATTTTTTTAAATCACTATTTCCCTCTGAAGGGCAGTGATTCTTCAGCCAGGCTTCCTCAGGAATCAGGCTCTGCCAAGTGAGGTGGGAAATACTGAAGGGACCCAGTTTTTTCCTGACTGTTTGGAGATTCTGACTTTGAGGGATGAGGTCCCAATTCCGTGTGCGCAAAAGCTTTAATGAAACCATCTCCAGTAGACAAAAGTCTGGCAGTAAAGATTTTTTCCCCTGCATCTAGTACCAAAGTTGCACTCCAATGACCTTTTCCCTTTTGCCTCTGGGTCAAGCACACAGCTGCTACCCAATAAAGTCACTGGACATCTTAGTTTCCCCCTCTGTAACCTGTCCAGACATCAGGATGTTCTTCATTTCCCTGTCAATGTGGCAGCCAATGACTGGGGGGGGGGGGGGGGGGGCGGAGCGATCCAGTTGGGCTACAAGGCAATTCAGAGCATGGTGACATCAGGTGGATAGTTTCTACTATTGTATGTCTAATTTCACAGGCATTGGCTCATGCACTTCCAATGTGCTTTGGCAGTCCTTTGCAGCTGGATTTTCTTGTACAAAACAGGAAAATCTACTTGGCAAACAATCGCTAAAGAGCATTAAATGTGCATTATCCAACAGGTGTGAAAAGAAGCCAGATTATGGAACAGGATGGGGAAAGGTGACACCTGATGTTAAATTTGTCCCTCAGAATACTCACAGAAGTTCCGTGTCTTCTGTTTTGCTTATCTGAAGAGTCCTGGGGTCAGTCCTCCGCCATCGGGTTCAACTCCCAGCAGAATGCAGAAAGTCCAAAGCTAGAACAACGTGACTAAGAGATGGCTGCCCATCCCAGGATTGCATTTTATTCTCTTGTTACACCATTCTTTTCACTTGCAAGTTTTTCCTAATGTTCAGTTGAAATCTGCCCTCCAGTAACTTCAGCCCATTAGATCTAGCCTGGCCCTCTGGAGCAGCAGAGTACAAGCGGATGTCCTTCAGCCATTCCAAGAAGGCAGTCCGCTCTGCCTCAGCGGTTCTCTGCTCCAGGCCAAACAGACACAGCGCCTTCAACTTTTCCTCACTGGTTTTCCAGACCCCTGGCCATCTTAATTACCCTGCTCTGAACAAATTCCAGTTTGCGTTTTTTCTACTGTTTTTTATATGGAGCAGAGGTCCAACAGTGGCCATTAGCCACAAGGTATATAGATAGGAATGCTCAGTCTGGGGCAGGTGATGCTCTGTATTCTTGGTGCTGGGGGGGGGGCAACAGTGGGAGGGCTTCTGGTGTCCTGGCCCCACTGCTCGACCTCCTGATGGCAACAGGTATTTTTTGGCCACTGTGTGACAGAGTGTTGGACTGGATGGGCCATTGGCCTGATCCAACACTGGCTTCTCTTATGTTCTTATAGATGGAACCCTCTGTCTGGGGCAACTGATGCTCTGTATTCTTGGTGCTGGGGGGGGCAACAGTGGGAGGGCTTCTGGTGTCCTGGCCCCACTGCTCGACCTCCTGATGGCAACAGGTATTTTTTGGCCACTGTGTGACAGAGTGTTGGACTGGATGGGCCATTGGCCTGATCCAACACTGGCTTCTCTTATGTTCTTATAGATGGAACCCTCTGTCTGGGGCAACTGATGCTCTGTATTCTTGGTGCTGGGGGGGCAACAGTGGGAGGGCTTCTGGTGTCCTGGCCCCACTGCTCGACCTCCTGATGGCAACAGGTATTTTTTGGCCACTGTGTGACAGAGTGTTGGACTGGATGGGCCATTGGCCTGATCCAACACTGGCTTCTCTTATGTTCTTATGTACACCTTTCTTCAAGTGTGGCCCCAGGAACTGGAGTATCATACCTGTTCATCCCTTCGAGAGCTCAGAGGTACATCCGTGGGCCTCCCAACTGTCTCCATCCACCTGCTGATCCGATGCCCGGCCACCCATTTACCTTCAAGAATGCTACAACATCAGTTGCTTCCATGTTATAGATTGGAGGACCCAGAATATGTTCATCATCAGACAATCCTAACCAGTGTCCCCTCTAAGCTGAGTTAATGTGAGTTAGCTCACAGTTTTTAGCCTCCGGCTCACAGATTTTTGTCTTAGCTCAGGAAGGATGGCTCCAGAGCAAACTAATTTACACAGAAGCCAAATCGCTTGCTCAGTAGCTCACCAAGTAGAATTTTTGCTCGCAGGACTCCACAGCTTAAAGGGATCATTGATCCTAACCAGGGGTCATTTCCTGCAAAGCTCCGGCAGTATAGAGCCCAGGGGGCGGGCACATGCAACAAGCCCCAACCCATGTTCCCAGCAGCCCTCAGTCAGAGCAAGAAGCAGCCAGGTAAATTGCAGAGGCCCACCCCAGCCTAAAACAGTTCAGTGGACCTTTAAGACCAAGTTTTATTCAGGTACAAGCTCTCCCTCCTCTGTAAGGACAGATCTGCATGTTCCCAGCCCCACCCCCCAATAGCTAGCAATCCAAAACAGTCCAGTGGAGCCTGAGCGGTGGGTGTTGCCTTCTGACACACTTCCGGTGATGTCAGGGGGCGTGGCACATGCAAATAAGTTATGCTAATGAGTTATGCTAATGAGCTCCTGCACCTCTTTTCCTACGTCATGACCCCTGATCCTAACCCTTCAATTCCACATGTACAGTGTGCTTAAAGCAAATAAGGTACTGTAGGGGGAGGGGGGGAGGTTTTAAAAGGGAAGGGTGTGATGAAGCCCAATAATTGCTCTTGGTTATTCGCCAGATCTGGAGTGCATAGGAGACTAATGTCCCCTGTGGCATCCCTCTGCAAGACACACAGAGTGGATTTATTGGTGTCAGAGCTAACTTGAGACCAGTCAACGTGTCGTGGGATTAACCTGGCAGAGCCTCTTCTGTGCTCCAGTTGCTATCTTTAACAGCCCGGTCAGAGAGGCAAGAGCGCAAGAGACGGGAAGGCCTGGGGCGGGGCGGGGAGGAATGGGACCGTTTGGGGGGAGTTTGTGGGGTACGAAGGTTTCAACGTAGGGCAGTCTACAGAATCGGGGAATGATACGTCTAGCGTGAGCTGTAAATATACACACTGCTTTCAGGGGCATGTTCATTGCCGAAATGTGACTAATTTTGTCCACAAAATATGCTAGAAGGTATATATGACGATCCACTGTTGAATATTTCAGCGGGTTGGATCCAGGCAGTTTTTTGGCTGGTTAAAAAAAGGGAGACACGCAGAATGTCTGTGCTGAGGATCATGGGAGCTCCATGGACACAGACCATGTGGGGCTGTAGCAATGAGGGGAATTAAGGAGGAGGAGGAGATTGGATTTGTACCCCGCCCTTCACTCAGAGTCTCAGAGCGGCTTACAATCTCCTCTCCCTTCCCCTCCCCACAAAAGACACCCTGTGAGGTGGGTGGGGCTGAGGAGAGCTCTTTCCAGGACTGTCCTTGAGAGAACAGCTCTGAGAGAACTTGTGATTGACCCAAGGTCACCCAGCTGGCTGCATGTGGAAGAGTGGGGAATCAAACCTGGTTCTTCCAGATTAGAGTCCGCGCACTTAACCACTACACCAAACTGGCTCCAACATGGCTTTATCAAGTTGGAACCAGTGACTTGAAGGATATCACTGAAAATCAATCTCAGCGTACTCAGTTTACAATATTAATTTTAAAAATGGGCTATGCCTTCACAACACTCAATATTTTCCAAATGTTTTCCAACCTGGAGCTGGCAGGGCCCCCCCCCCTCCTGCTCCAGCAACTAAGGGAGACCAGGCGACCCTACCAGGGAGCCCCAGGAACTGTGCTCAGAAAGGACCTGGCTTCATGTGGAAGCCCCCAAATAAAAGGGGCCTGTGCTGGCAGGGACAGACGGGAAGAGGGGGAACCCATCCCCACAAGGGAGGGAGGGAGAAGAAGAAGAAGAAGAAGAGATTGGATTTGTACCCCGCCCTTCACTGCCCAAAGGAGTCTCAGAGCGGCTTACAAACTCCTTTCCCTCCTCCTCCCCACAACAGACACCCTGAGAGGTGGGTGGGGCTGAGAGAGCTCTTGACAGAAACTGCTCTTTTTCAAGAACAGCTTTTTATCAGAAGTACGACTTGCCCAAGGTCACCCAGCAGGTGCAAGTGGAGGAGTGGGGAATCAAACCCGGTTCTCCCAGATTAGAGTCCATGCACTTAACCACCACACCAAACTGGGGTGAGGACTGGCAACAGGCCAGCAATGGAATATAATATGTTATATAACCTTAGCATGGCAACAGGCAGTTCCTATTTGTTCAAATGTACCAAAGCACCATCTGAACACTGGGGACATTGACGGAAATCCCCTAGGAGAGGAGGAGGAGACGACACAAAGAGGACAGTAGGGCATAAAAATCAGGGGGCCAGCATTGCTCCCAGGAAAATTAGTGCTACACAAGGCAATGAAATAACCCCATGAGGAGGTCACATGTCTGCCATGACTGCCCCGTGCAGCAATTACTGTACCTGCAAGACCCAGGGAGAAAGGGGATAGAGATCAAGGTCTCCAGAACCAGGGCAGGGATTTCCTTTGCTAGATTTCTCCTGACCTGTTCCCAAGTTTGGCAAGCCCTAGGACACGCGGGTACACCTCTTGGGGAACTGACTGGCAATGCACTGTAAGCAATGAAAGCGGCAGTTCTGTTTTTCTCCATACTGGTTCTCTGGTCTCCTCCTCTCCTCTAGTAAATCCAAGGCTCAATAGTAAGACCCCTGTGTTAAATTGTTAGGTTTTGGTGGGAAGGCTTCGTCACCCTTCCTTTGATTCCTGACACCCTTAGAATTTTATTTATCTATTTAATTCAATTTGCATCCCGCCCTCCCCGCAAGCAGGCTCAGGGCAAGTTCCACCATAAAATTCAAAATACAACAAACCGACAGTCAAAATATATCTAAAAACCTATCTAGAAGCACTAATCAATAAAAGACCGGTGCCTCGACCGATTTCAACAAGAAGCAGTTTCTTCCCAGGAGGCCATTTGGCTCTGAGGTCACTGGAGGGGAGGCCGATAGCAGGTGGGCGCCAGCTGCCTAAACTGAAAGCCTGGCGGAAGAGCTCCGTCTTGCAGGCCCTGCGGAACTGTAATAGGTCCCGCAGGGCCCTGATCTCTAATGGGAGCTCATTCCGCCAGGTAGGGGCTGTTGTAAGAATGCACCTGTAGCACTGGACAGTGTAAACTAACCCTGTATAGTGTTACCTGCACCTCTAGATTCGTAATGGTCTGGTGTGTGCCCCTTACCAAGGTGGGTAGAATGTTAAAGGAACGTTAGCTGGAATGCAACACAAGGTTATTTAAACAATAAAATAGTTTATTAGCTAAAGACATGCAGGCAATATAAAACAGAATACTTACTTCAAAAGAAAAAAAAGACAGTCAGTGGTTATAGATATATATAACAAAGATTCCCCATGCACAGAAAGCTTTCTGGACTGACCCAGGGAGACCATGAAAGACAAAACCTTTATCTCCGAGAGTCAGTGCTGAAATGAAGCTTCTGGCCTTTTCTTATACCATTTTGGTCCCATACATTTCGATAGAGCCATAGAAATTATAAACTGCATCAATTAATCTAACTGCCCTGTTAATTATGGGCCATCATGGCCTAGAAGATTTTCACACATTCCAGAGGCAATGGGGCACCCTGGTGCTCCTTTGCAAAACAATACAAGATAGCACCTAAATCTTTAAATGACAAAGACAAGAATGTTACAATTTCAGGATGTTCTTTGTTTGCTTGACTCAGAGCAGACATTCAGGCACTGTTTTGCTGGCTGGAGATGAGATGTGGGTTTCTGCATGTGGGCAAGCCTTTTGTATTGCAAATATTCTGGCTTCCTTGACTTAATGGCAGGTGCATACCAATCTTTTATTCTTAAATGTTTCCAAATTCTTTAGGTCTAAATGTTTCCAAATTCTTTAGGTTCATGAACAATGTAATGCAGATGTTAGTTCCTGTGTAAGACGAGGAAAGATATCTCTTGAGACAAAGGCCTAGCAAAAATCATGTTGGGAGTCATGTACTGCTAGCTGTTTGGAAAGTTACAGAAATAGAGGAGGGAAAGAACACTATGATTTCTTTATAAAATTAACTGTATAAGGGGCCAGAGCTGAAAATGCCCTGGCCCTCATTGAGGCAAGCTGGACATCCCTGGAAAATTTATTTCAAATACCTCCTCCTGCTGGCCAGAACCTAATAGACCCCTAATCACCTGGAAGAGTTCTACAGGTCTACACTATGTGAATGGGTGCAAAGGCGGCAGAAAAGTATTGCTTCTTTCCCTCCATCACTGCCATGGAGTAGACTTTCAAACAAGATCTAGCTCGTATTCATCCCAAGTCATTCTCCACTGCCGCTCTACCTGGCTGTCTCCCCTGCCTTTTCATGATCCACAACCCCTCAGCAAACCCATGCTTTCTTTTTTTAATAAAAGTTTTTTAATAAAAGCCCATCGTTATTTTCAATCAATGAACTACATATATTTATTACAATATTTTTTTTAATCTCCAGACCTGCTATTTGCTGGACTTGTAAGTTTTGTTCTGTAGTCACATTTTTTGTTAATATTTTTGTTTTAGTGAAATTGATGTTCAATCCAACTACTTGACCATATTGCTGTAGTGAATTTAAGAGATGGCTAATAGATTCGACTGGATTTTCCAGTATAAAGACTAAGTCATCTGCAAAAGCTTGTAGTTTGTATTCCTCTCCTCTGATTTTAAGGCCCGTAATGCTAGCATCATTTCTAATCATATCATTTAATGTTTCAAGTGCATAAATGAATAAGAGAGGGGAAAGTGGGCAACCTTGTCTGGTTTCTTTTTGTATATGGATGTATCTTGTCAATTCTCCGTTAACTAGGCTCTTCGCTTCTTGTGTAGTATAGATTGCCCTAACCATTGTAAAAAATCCAGCACCACATTGCGAAGTCTTTAATTTCTCAAGCATGAAGTTCCAATTGAGATTGTCAACGGCCTTTTCAGCGTCTAAAAAGACCAACGCAATCTGTTTTTCTGGGTGTACTTCATACTATTCAATTATATTTAATATTGTTCGTACGTTGTTTCTGAGTTGTCTTTTAGGTAAAAAACCTGCTTGGTGTATGATTTTTATTAAAACTTTTTTCAATCTTGTAGCTCAAATATTAGCGTATATTTTATAGTCCACGTTGAGTAGTGAAATTGGTCTATAATTTTTAATTTCGTTCTGCTTTGTACTTTGTTTATGAATCAAGGTTATTAAGGCTTCATTCCAGGTGTCTGGAACTTTACTGGAAGTTTGTATTTCTTGTATTACCAATTTAAAAGGAAACATCAGTTGTTCTTCAAATGTTTGATAAAATTCTGCTGGAAACCCATCTGGGCAGTAAACCCGTGCTTTCAAGGGGATCTACGACATGGCTGCTGTCGGGGGCAGGTGGGGCAGGGGTTGACCAAGCGGCGAGCACTATGGGTCCAGTTGCTGGAATGCTATGCAGTATAACTTAGGTGAGCATGCTGGGCCATCTTTCGGATTATGAAGCGTTAATCCTCGACCAGGTCTGGGGGCCCCGGTGCCTTTGTGGGCCTGAGGCAGGAAGCCCTTGAGCCGTGTCATTATGCTTGACCCATAGGCTTTGTGGCAGGGGGACAGGAAGAGTATCATTAAGGCTCGGTCAGAAGGAAAATGAACCCTATCTATGCAGTGTCCCAAGGCTCAGAGCCAGGGTGGCCGCACCCATAAATTCAAGGATGAACAAACAAGAGGAGGTTGGGCTCTTCTGCATCCCACACTGCAAATGAGTTTGGAATCAGGGTTTGATCTGCAGGTACTGCAGATCCCCTTTGATCAAAGTAAAAAAAAAAACTTGGCCCTTTCTATAACCCAACTGAAGGTGTCAGCTCTGCTTATCCCAGTCTTTAGGAAACAGGACAGAGGCAACACTGGAACGAGAGACTTTCTCGTTCCATAGCATTAGCAAGATTGTTAAGAGGAAATGTTATCACCCTGTGTTGGATAACCAGGAAGAAGTAACCCAAGCAGTAACTCTGCCTTATTGCATGCATGTTCTGTTAAATCAAAGAAATCATCAAGTTGGCCAGCACTCAAAGCACCTGCAGGAGAGAATCTTTTATCACATATTTCTTTGTCTCCCCAGTCCATTCCGGGAAGGCCTGCAACGTCACTCATGATTGGCTTTTCAAGTACCTCTAAGAGGTTTAAAGCAGCTTGGTCTTAATCTATGTTAACCTTCAGGTCCCTGTGCCACAGTAGTAGCGTGTGAATGCGCATGATGTCACTGCTTGCAAATTGGCTGGGATAAAACCGAGTCCGGATTCACGGTTCCGTGAGTCACAGTAGAATTATTAAAATATTGTGAACCAAACTGCATCCCAACTAATTGGTGTCTGATTAGCCTAAGAAAATGGAGGATTTTTCTCTGTCCCTTCAGTAATCTCAGCTAATTTCATTAACAGTACTAATTCAACTAAAATATGCTACCGTATGCATGGGAAAAAACTCTGAACCTTGATCAACACTTCCCATGTTATTATAAGAAGTGCCCTGTGGGATTGGATCGGACTTCGCACAGCAGCCAGGCAGCTTCCCCCCTTCCCGCCATGAAGCTCAGGGTGGTTCACATGGGAATTTCCACATTTTTTCACCATATCAGACATGTGCAGCTTCTTGGGCTGAGACACTTATGGCTCCTTTGCAGGTGAGCAGGCATTTGAGTCTGGCTCTTCACAGTGCAAAACCAGGGCTTTTTTTTTTTTTTTTAAGAGGTATCGGAACTGTCAAGAGGGAAATGAAGTTTTCAATCTGTGTACTGAAAATTCATGAACTTTTTAAAAGAAATTTTAAAACATTTTTAAAAGAAATTTGTCGATGAGGTTCCGGAACTCCATTCCGGCGCGTTCCCCCAGGGAAAAAAGCCCTGTGCAAACCTTTGGGCTCAATGACACCTCTTTTGGGGGATTGCTTCACTGAGGAGGAGAAAAGTGTAGGGGGAAAGGGGCCTCTTAATCCTCTCCTCTCCTGCTATCTTCGTGCTCAAAAAAGTGACATGCCCCAACTACTTTTACTCCACCGGCTGGGGAAAACTAATAGATACCTGTATTTCTTCTCTGCCCAGGATAGCTCAGTCTCATCAGATCTCAGAAACTAAGCAGGGCTGGCCCTGGCTTAGGGTTGCCAAGTCCATCCTCCACCCCCAGCGGGGGACTTTGGGGGAGTTCCTGGAGGGGGCGGGGCATCCCTGATGTGATGACGTCACATTGGGGACATCCGCCGCCCCGCATGCCTGCGCCAGATCTCCAGAAATGGCAGTTCCCTGCACTTAAAGGAGCCGGCGTTTCCCTTTTAAGTGCACGAAGTTGGCATTTCCCTGCAAGCCTGATCTCAAGCGGAGATCGGGCTTGGGAGGAAACACGGGTTCCACGCACTTAAAGGGAGAGAGAGGGGTGGCTGTGGGTGTTGGGGGTGGGGCTTCCCCGCTGGCTATCTGGCTGGCTGTGGGTAGAACCCCCCCCCCCAAAAAAGGGGGGACCCCTGGCAAAACAGGGGGGTTGGCAACCCTACCCTGGCTAGTATTTGAATTGGAGACCTCCGAGGAAGCCCAGGGTCACTACACAGAGGAAGGCAACGGCAAATCACCTCTGAACATCTCTTGCCTTGAAAATCGTGTGGGGACACCATAAGTAGGCTGTGGCTTAACTGTTAAAAAAAAAAAAATTCCACAAGAAGGGGGGGTGGTGGTAAAACCAGGGAGTGACTTTTCCAAGCAAGAAAATAGCATAGGAGGAAGGGATTAAGTTTTCCTCTATCCCTTGGCCATTCTTCTCCCTGATTAAACAGTTCCAAAGACTACATTTCCTAAAGGAAAATATTAAATTAAACACAGTGGGGTGTAACAACGTAACAATTGTATATGCTAAGTGATGTGCGCTTCATGACACTTTGGGCTTTTCCCACAGTCTCATTTCCCTCACTTCTAATCTCCTGTTTCTTGCATGCATTTTGCTCCCTCTGATGGTCCACTTGATCTTATAGTGGTTTATTTCCAGAATAAGAACCTGCAGTTTAAATCTGCATGGAGTTATGCTGGAAATCAATCAATGTAATATCAAATCAACCACTAGAGAAAGAAAAACATGTGCAAAACTGGGGAGAAAGGCGAGGTATAAATGAGGTAAATAAATAAAAATAAAATATGTGATTTGGAAAGACAAGTGTACCTCCACAGTCTTCTTCTTTGAGGTGATCTGTGTGTGTAACTATGTTGACTGGAAAATATCCATGACCTTTTCACCTGCCTTCCAACCTCCATGAATTAGCAAAGTACCGGAGCAGCAGTCGCGTTGAATGATTTACTGTTTGTGATTCATTTTTCAGTTCTGATTGCATGAATGATACTCATTAACAGGGCATTTTCCATTCCAAATCCCAGTCCATCTCAAAGGAACAAGAGTCTGTGTCCCGCACCCCCCTAGCAGGGCCTGTGCTCCTTCCTGGATAGGGTTGCCACACACACACACACACACACACACACACACACACACACACGTTCTGGGCAGGGGTCCCTCCCACTTTTGTGGGCTCCTCCCCGCCACCAGCCGGCTAACAGGTGGGGGAAACCTGCCCACAAACACCCTGAAATGCAGTGTGATTGCATCACCCAGAAGTGATGTCATTGTGCCACTGCCGCTCTAGTTTGGGGGCAAAACTCTATGGTAAAATAAGGCTCAAACCACAGAATTTTGCCCAAAAAACTAGAGTGTTGCAGCGCAGTGATGTTAGTTCCAGGTTACTACCGCACGCGGCAGAAGCTCCAGGAAAGGCCCATCGATCCCCCCCCCCCCAGCACAGCAGAAAGGCAGGACCTGGCAACCAAGGCTCCCTCTAAGTCGTGGAGTCTTGTGAGCAAAAATTCTACTTTGTGCACTACTGGCATTAAAGCTGTGAGCAAGTGATTTGGCTGTTACTCTGGAGCCATCTTTCCTGAGCTAAGACAAAAATGTGTGAGCCGGAGGCTAAAAAACTGTGAGCGAGCTCACACTAACTCAGCTTAGAGGGAACACTGTGCAACCCTATCATAGTCCCCCTAACCCAAACGGATTCCTGTGCTTGTGAATTGACTCCCAAGAAAATCAGGAGTAAGTTGACGGTGTGGAAAGCCCCCAAATTTTGTCTGACTCTGTGCTGCTGGACTAGTTACCTTGCTATTTTACTGTAGAGATACACGGCTCCCCTCCGAAAAGATCTTGCTAGCTGGTGATGCACATGAATCCCTTCAGATATTCACAGGTATAAATGAGGTCGAAATTGGGGGCAGCATGTTTTCTTTTGACAAATGAGCAAAATAGTACCGAAGGCAAGGAAACAATGCCGCCTTCTGTCCATAATTTGGCATCATCTGCTATGTTATCACTGTTGTACTGTACACAGCAAAACAAGATGTTGCATCTTTTATTCATGTAGCATTTTTATTCATGTCTGGGAAAATAACTTTGCTTGGTCAAATCCTCTTCCTTCTGCTCACTTCTGGAATCTTTTTGCAGGGCTATGAGAAACTTTTATGTAAAAAAGAACCCCCACCCACCCCCCACCAAAAAACAGAAGGCCACAGGGTCCAACTTAATGCGTAAGTACTATAGTCTCCAAATAGGGTTGCCAACCTGCAGGTATGGCCTGGTAATCTCCCAGAATTACAATCTATCTCTTGACTAAAATCTGAGCAGTGGCTCAATGGTAGTGCCTCTGCTTGGCATGCAGCAGGTCCCAGGTTCAATCCTCAGCATCTCCAGTTAAAAATACCAGGCAGTAGGTGATGCTAAAGACCTCCGCCTGAGACCCTGGAGAGCTGAGTAAACAGTACTGACTTCGATGGGCCAAGGGTCTGATTCAGTAAAATGAATGTGTGTGTGTTCATGTGCCTACATAGATCAGTTCCCATTATTTATTTATTTTACTTACTTATTCATTTATATCCCGCCCTCCCCACCGAGGCAGGCTCAGGGCAGCTTACAAGGAGTGTATAAAACAATTAAAACAAAAATTAAGTAAAATCAGAATGAAAATGCCTGCTTTGTAGAAGAAGGAGAAGAAGAAGAGATTGGATTTATACCCCGCACTTCACTCGGAGTCTCAAAGCTGCTTACAAGCTCCTTTCCCTTCCCCTCCCCACAACAGACACCCTGAGAGGTAGGTGGGGCTCAGAGAGCTCTGAGAGAAACTGCCCTTGAGAGGACATCTCTGACAGAACTATGGCTTGCCCAAGGTCATGCCAGCAGCTGCAAGTGGAGGAGTGGCCAGTTTAGAGTCCGCGCACTTAACCACTACACCAAACTGACAGTTCACTTGCACACTTAACCACTGCACTTGCACACTTAACCACTTTAGCACTACACTTGCACACTTAACCACTGTCAGGTCCCACAAGGAATCAACGGAGTCACTTTCCAAGAAAGGGGTTATTTTATTGAAGCCATGAGTCACTGAACAGGTCTCTGTTTAGAATAACTTGAGTCTACAAATGCAGGTAGTATAAAGGAAATTCATAAAAGCTCCAGCCAATGATAATAATTCCCGCTCTGTTACAAGGAGTGGTTCTACGCGCCAATTCTCTGGGAAAGTCACGGCGCATCGTTATCACAACAAAGCAGTTCACACAGTTTGGCTAATTAAAACAAAAGCACAGAACTCTCCCCTCTCACACCTGTGACCTTGAAGCTGAGAGCGTTTCACTAACAAGCTGGGTCATCCTTGCGTCTAGGCATGCGCATGAATCTCTAAGCGAACAGTTACATACAATGAACAGCATCAACAGGGAGGGGGGGTGAAAAGGGGATCAGAACATACACAGAGTGTGGCAAGTAAAGGAACAGATATATAACACCATCAGAACCATTGGCAGCTTGCTGACATACTGCCCCCCCCCCGAAAATCGACTTCCCTCCCACCCCCAGGTGTTCTCCCGGTCATTCAGGGAGACCGCCCGGTTATTCCCTGTGAAATTTTCTGAGCATGTGAGGGGCCCGAATATCCCCTTCTTCCACCCATTCGCGGTGCTGGGGTCCGAAGTCTTTCCATTCTACTAGATAAAACAATTTCCCACGTTTGCATTTAGAGTCGAGAATAAAAGCAATCTCGTAATGCTCCTGACCATCTAACAAAATAGGCAGGGGCGGCGTTCGTTCTTCCCGCCACGTGCAAGACCCATTGTCTTTCTTCAGAAGGCTGAAATGAAATACAGAATGCAGTGACCTTAAATTTTTAGGTAGTTCAACATCAACAGCTACATCATTGATCATTTTACGAACTTTAAACGGACCGATATACTTCCAACCCAATTTCCTGCTTGGTCTTAACAATTTTATATTCTTAGTAGACACATACACCAAGTCCCCAGTCCGTAGAGCCCAACCCTCCACCCTTCCTCTATCAGCCTGTTTTTTGTAAGCTGCCTTGGCAGCGTCCAAAGTCTTGCAAAGTTTAGGCCACGCTTCCTGTAGTTGCTGACACCATGCTGTCGCATCACCTACCCCCTCCACCTTGTCCCCTCCCAAAAATGGCATGGGTGGGCTGTCATAACCATACAGCGCTTTAAACGGGGACATTCCAATGGAAGCATGAGATGCATTGTTGTAACAATATTCAGCTAGTGGTAACAAATCACACCAATCGTCCTGTTGATAGTTTGTAAAGCATCTCAGGTATTGTTCCAGAGTCTGGTTCACACGCTCAGTTTGTCCATCAGTCTCGGGGTGGTAGGTGCTGCTGAGACCCCGTTCCACCCCCAAGAGACTTATCAACTCCATCCAGAATCGTGAGACGAATTGGGTCCCTCTGTCGAAGACCACCTTCTTGGGTAGCATGTGAAGTCTTACGATGTGGGAGAGGAACGCTTTTGCCAGTGCCTTGGCGGTCGGGAGGGAAGCGAACGGAATGAAATGGGCTTGTTTTGAAAACAAATCCACAACTACCCAAATTACCGTTTTCGCTTTACTTGGAGGCAAGTCCATTATAAAATCCATAGATATTACTTCCCAGGGTCAATTTGGGGTAGGGAGGGGTCGCAATAGCCCAGGAGTCCCCCCCCTTGGTTTGCTCATAGCGCAAGTTTGACAGGTGTGCACAAACGTCGATATGACTTTGCGCATGCGCGGCCACCAAAACTGTCTTTGTAGCAATTGTAGTGACTTGAGGAACCCAAAGTGAACCGCCAGTTTTGAACCATGGGCCGATTTCATGATCTCCCCCCGTAGGGAGATCGGAACGTATAGCCTCCCCTCCTTGTACCAGCAACCATTCGGGCCCTGTTGGCATTCCTCCACCCCCTCCACGAGTTCCTTATCCCCGTCAGTAAATGCCGAGACGAATTGTGTTTCCCGGGGGGGGGGGTTAGGAGGAGGCAAGTCTGGCCGCTTGGCTGCGTGTGTGATTGGGCGGGTGTGAAAACTGAGTCCAAAGTGACTTCCCGTTGACTGGCATGTTGTGCGAGGCGTGACAAACCGTCTGCTAACGAGTTAGCTGTTCCTGGGAAATGATGGAGAGTGAACTGGAACTTAGAGAAAAAATCAGCCCACCACAGCTGTTTGGCGTTCAGGCTCCGCGGCGTTTTAAGAGTGTCTAAGTTTTTATGATCAGTCCAAACCTCGAACGGCCCCCTGGCCCCCTCGAGCCAATGCCTCCACGTAGACAAAGCCAGTTTTATCGCTCCCGCTTCCTTCTCCCACACTGACCAATGCCTTTCAGAATCGGTGAACTTTTTTGAAACATATGCTAACGGATGTAGTAGCCCATCCTCCCCTTCCTGCAAAATGCCCCCCCCATAGCCACATCGGAGGCGTCAGTTTGAACAATGAATTTTTTCATTTCATCGGGGTGAGCCAAGACGGGCTGTGACGTGAATAGGGCTTTCAAGCGCTCGAATGCCCCCTGGCACTCTGCTGACCATGCCAGTTTCGCCCCCGGCTTTGTGGTGTCTGGGCCCTTCCCTTTTGTTTTTAATAAGTCAGTCAAGGGAAGGCTAACTTGGGCGAAGTTTTTTAGAAAGGATCTGTAAAAGTTGGCGAATCCTAGGAAGGATTGTAACTGCCTTCGGGTTCGTGGCGCCTCCCACCCCAAAACATCTTGGACCTTCCCTGGGTCCATCTCAAGCCCCTCGGCGGATATTCGGTAGCCCAAAAGTCAATGTGGGTTTTGTGGAATTCACACTTGGACAGTTTTGCGAATAGTTTGTGCTTGTGCAACGTTGTCAAGACCTCCCTCACCAATTTCACGTGGGAGGAGAGATCGGGGGAGTAGATAAGGATATCATCCAAGTAAACAAGCACCTGTCACGGCAGGACCAGGGGGCGTGACACAAGCAAGCAAAAGTCCAGGAACAGTCCGAGGTCAAGCCGGGCAAATCAGGTAGCAAGGTTCAAGCAGGTTTAAATCACAGTCCAAAAGCAGGGTCAGACATACCAAAGTTTCAAGTCCATAAATCACAACAATACCAGAGGAGTCAGAGATGAACGCAGGGTCAACAAAGCCAAAGGTCAAAAGCCGAGGATCAAGCCGAGAAGAATTCCACAAGGACTGGAGCAGAGATGCAAGGATTCAGGTCCTGAACAAATGACGTTGCCAGCACAAATGACTGCTGGCAACAGACTTGCATATATACAGTGCTAGCTAATCAACTCATTAGCTAGCCAGGAGTGAGGACAGGATCCTGTCAGTAATCAGGGCTAAGAGATCTTCTGGCACGCATGCGTGCATTCTGCCTTCGCTCTCTCAGCTGTTGTCTTCTTACATTCCTGAGCCTGGTTACAGGTGGAGGCGAGTCTGATGATGAATTACTGGGCTGCAGCAGAGACTGATCCCTTGCAGGTGTTCCCTGGGAGGCTCTATCCTCCTCACCACTTAGATAGCTTTCAGCTACAGGATCCAGTCTTTGCCTTTCTGCTGCAGTACTGTCCTCAGGAGCCTGTTCAGGGTCCTCAGGAGCCTGTTCAGGGGCATCAGCAAAGGCAGGCATGACATCAGCAGGGGCAGGCATGACACTATCCCCCCCCTCAGGCCCCCCCTCATCGAAAGGGCCAGGTTTGTCCGGGTAGGCTGTATGAAAGTGCCGGACCAAGTCCGGGGCATGCAGGTGAGAGGCAGGTTCCCAGGATCGATCGTCAGGACCATAGCCCTTCCAGTCCACCAAGTACTGCAGGACACCCCTATGAAGGCGGGAATCGAGGACCTGCTGCACCTCGTATTCCTCCTCGTCATCGATCATGACAGGAGGTGGGGGTGCTGGTGGAGTGTCCCGGTTCGGGTCCGGAGGAGCTGTCAATTGCAGGAGGGATCGATGGAATACGGGGTGAATCCTGAGATGATCTGGTAGAACAAGACGGAAGGCTACAGGGTTGATCTGGGCGTCTATTTTGTAGGGCCCAATGAAGCGAGCGTTGAGCTTGGCACAGCGGCCAGGAGCGCGGAGGTACCGGGTGGAGAGCCAGACGAGGTCGCCGACTTTCAGGGGTGTCCCTTCCTGTCGGTGGCGGTCCGCTGCCCGTTTATAGGCTTCCTTGGCATGTTGTAATTGCTCCCGAAGGAGCTCGTGAAGTGCATGGAGCTCTTGGATCCTGGCATCTGCAGCAGGAACGTCAGATGGGGGTCCAACGGGCAAGAAGAAGCGGGGGTTATATCCATAATTGGCTGCGAATGGGGTGACTTGGATGGACGAGTGCACCGCGTTATTGTAGGCGAACTCGGCCAAAGGTAACAAGGAGTACCAGTTGTCTTGTTGGTACGTGGTATAACAGCGGAGATATTGTTCAAGAGTGGCATTCGTTCTCTCCGTCTGGCCGTCGGTTTGGGGATGGTACGCGGATGACAGGTGAACCTCCGTCCCCAGTCCCTGGTGCAATGCCTGCCAGAAGCGGGAAGAGAATTGCGGGCCTCGATCTGATATGATCTGTGCTGGGGCCCCATGTAGCCGGAAGATGTGATGGAGGTAGAGCTGGGCAGTTTCCGGCCCGGTGGGGATTTTCGGACAAGGAACGAAGTGCGCCATCTTTGTGAGGAGATCCACCACCACAAAGATACAAGAATGTCCGTGTGAGCGGGGAAGATCGACGATGAAGTCCATCGAGATGATTTCCCAAGGGCTCGATGGGACAGGGAGCGGACGAAGGAGGCCGGAGGGCTTGGCAGGAACCTCCTTGGCCCGGCGGCAGACATCACACGTGCTCACATACCGGTCAACGTCGGCCCGAACCCGGGGCCACCAAAAGTCTCGGGTGAGCAGATGAGCGGTTTTGTGTTGCCCGAAGTGTCCGGCTGGAGGTGCATCGTGGGTGAGGCGCAGGATGCGGGCTCGCAGGGGTCCGGGAGGAACATAGACCCGGTCCCGATGATAGAGTACGCCGTCTTTGACCGTTAGGTCTTTGGAATCCCCTTGTTGTACCTCCTGAAGGCGTTGTTGAGCCCAAGGGTCTGTAGCCTGACTGGCCCGAATGTCCTCAGCGAGGGATGCAGGTTCGGGAGCTGCGGCGAAAACGTTAGGTGGTAGGATACTGGTGTCAGGTGCTTCCGTTTTCGACGTTGGGGTATATTCCGGTTTGCGGGACAGAGCGTCGGCTTTTTGGTTTTGCGTCTGTGGAATGTAGGAAATCGTGAAGTTGAACCGCGAGAAAAAGAGGGACCAACGAATCTGGCGCTGGTTCAACCGGCGAGTGGTTTGGAGGTGCTCCAAGTTGCGATGGTCTGTGAGTACCTGTACTGGATGACGGGCCCCTTCGAGGTGATGACGCCAAACCTCGAAGGCGGTCTTGATGGCCAGTAACTCTCTTTCCCAGATGGTGTAGTTCTGTTCGGCTGAGGAGAGTTGCCGGGAGTAATAGGCACAGGGTTGCAACGGCTGAGAGGGATCCGCTCTCTGGGATAGAACGGCCCCTAAGGCCACACTAGAGGCATCAGCTTCCACTACAAAAGGAAGGTTCGGGTCAGGGTATCGCAGGAGGGGGCCGGTCGCAAAACGTTGCTTCAAAATGGCGAAGGCTTGGTCAGCTTCCGGGGTCCATCGGAAGGGTTCCTTCAGGCGAAGGAGACGGGTCAGAGGCTTGGTGAGGTCGGCATAGGCGGGTATAAATTGGCGGTAGTAGTTGGAGAACCCCAGGAGGCGTTGAACATCCTTCCGGTTTTTGGGAGGCTGCCATTGGAGAATGGCTTCCACCTTCTTGGGGTCCATCAGCGTGCCTTCAGGGGAGATAATATGCCCCAGGAACTCAACAGACTTACGATGAAACTCGCATTTTTCTAGTTTCGCATAGAGTCCATGGGTGCGCAGGCGGTGCAACACTTGCCTTACGTGGTCAATGTGTTGAGGCACGGTGGCGGAAAAGATCAGGATGTCATCTAAATAAATTACCACGAAGCGGTCGAGGAGGTCACGGAAGATGTCATTCATAAAGCGTTGGAACACTGCAGGGGCGTTGGTCAAGCCAAAGGGCATGACCAAGTGCTCATATTGGCCATAGCGGGTACCAAAGGCGGTCTTCCATTCATCTCCTGCCTTGATTCTCACCAGGTTGTAGGCGCCACGCAGGTCTAGCTTTGTGTAGATTTGAGCTCCCCGCAAACGGTCCATGAGCTCAGGGATCAACGGGAGGGGGTACCTATCCCGTATGGTGATTTTGTTCAGGGCCCTGTAGTCATTGCAGAGCCTGAGGTCTCCTGTCTTCTTTTTCACAAAGAGGACTGGGGAAGACAGAGGAGACGTAGAGGGCCGAATAAACCCTCTGGCCAGATTTTTGTCCAAATAGTCCCTCAGCGCAGCCAGCTCCGGTTCTGCCATTGGGTAAAGGCGGCCTGAGGGTAACGGAGCGTCGGGGATGAGGTTGATGGCACAGTCGTAGGGCCGATGCGGGGGTAGCTGGTCTGCCTCCTTTTCGTCAAAGACGTCTGCATAGTCCTGATAGGTGGCAGGTAAAGCGGGAGCCGCAGCGCCCAGCAGCAAAGCAGCTGGTGATGGTTCTGGCGATGGTGCTGAAGACGGGGTGTCTACCATCGTTTCCACGGAAGGCGTGGGTGCAGGACTGGTGCCGAACTGGAGCTCCTGATGTACCCAGTCTACCTGAGGGTTGTTGTGGCGCAGCCAGGAGAGACCCAGGATGACTGGAAACCTCGGCATCCTCACCAAGTCGAAAGTTATTTGTTCCTGGTGCTGCTGTATCCACAAGGTGAGTGGCTGGGTTTCTTGGACGACGGGTCCGGAGCGGAGCAGGCGTCCATCAATGGCTTCTACAAGCGCTGGGGTTGCCTTCTCTTGAAGGGGAACGCCGTGTTCTTTGGCAAAAAGAATGTCCATGAAACAACAGGCGGCCCCTGAGTCCAACATGGCGTGGATGAAGAGCCAGCGGTTGTCTGGGAGTTGCAACCGCACTGGCACCAGGAAGGGAGTCTGTGGTGAGTATGGAGTACTGGAGGACCCCAGAATAGGCCCCAAACCGGGGGGTCCGGTCAGGCTTGGGGCTGCTCTTTTACCGGTGGAGCCGGTTGTGGTGAGCGCTTCTGCTTGGCAGGGCAGCTGGAGGCAAAATGCCCGGCTTCTCCACAATACAGACACAGCTGTTGAGTGCGCCGTCTCAGCTTCTCCTCAGAAGTAAGGCGGGGCCGAGCGGTGCCAAGTTGCATGGGCTCTGTGCCTGCAGGAGGTGGAGAGGAGCCGGGGGAGGAAGGCCGGTGGAAGGTCTGAAGGGTTCTGCTGGGGAAGGCGAGAGCCTTTTTTCTGTTTTGGCGGCGGCTCTGTAACCTCCCATCAATGCGGAGACAGAGATGGATGAGGGCTTGTAAAGTGTCAGGGCGTTCACTGCGTGCAAGTTCATCTAGAATTTCGTCAGACAGCCCTTCAGTATACTGGTCAATAAACGCTGCCTCATTCCATGTCAGGTCTTGAGCCAGCAGCTGGAACTCATTGGTGTACTGAGCGACAGAGGTTTTATGCTGAGTAAGAGCCCTTATTTTGCGGTTAGCTGTTTCAGCTTTCACAGGATTGGCATAAGCAGCGGCAAAATGAGCCTTGAAAGCCTGGAAGTCAGATAGTAAGGGAGAATTCCCCACCAGCAAGGGCGTGGCCCATTTGGCAGCTTGCCCTTTAAGGAGGCTTAAAATGAAACAAACTTTAGCCTTCTCAGAAACAAAGTCCCGAGCCCTGAGCTCAATATACAGATTACATTGGGCAAGGAATGCCTGGAACTCATCAACATTCCCACCGAAACGATCAGGAGGATTTATTGGGCAACGTGGGGGAGGTGTACCAGCATTTGCTACAGCAACAGCATTTGTAGCAGCCTGTTGTTGCAAAGCAATCACAGCTTGAGTTAAGTGCTGTACCTGTGCTAGCATTTCCTCCATGGGGTCCACACCTCCGGTTGCTCCGTCTTCCATGGTGGGGATGTGTGAGCGTTGTGGGTGCTGGCAATCTGTCACGGCAGGACCAGGGGGCGTGACACAAGCAAGCAAAAGTCCAGGAACAGTCCAAGGTCAAGCCGGGCAAACCAGGTAGCAAGGTTCAAGCAGGTTTAAATCACAGTCCAAAAGCAGGGTCAGACATACCAAAGTTTCAAGTCCATAAATCACAACAATACCAGAGGAGTCAGAGATGAACGCAGGGTCAACAAAGCCAAAGGTCAAAAGCCGAGGATCAAGCCGAGAGGAATTCCACAAGGTCTGGAGCAGAGATGCAAGGATTCAGGTCCTGAACAAACGACGTTGCCAGCACAAATGACTGCTGGCAACAGACTTGCATATATACAGTGCTAGCTAATCAACTCATTAGCTAGCCAGGAGTGAGGACAGGATCCTGTCAGTAATCAGGGCTAAGAGATCTTCTGGCACGCATGCGTGCATTCTGCCTTCGCTCTCTCAGCTGTTGTCTTCTTACATTCCTGAGCCTGGTTACAGGTGGAGGCGAGTCTGATGATGAATTACTGGGCTGCAGCAGAGACTGATCCCTTGCAGGTGTTCCCTGGGAGGCTCTATCCTCCTCACCACTTAGATAGCTTTCAGCTACAGGATCCAGTCTTTGCCTTTCTGCTGCAGTACTGTCCTCAGGAGCCTGTTCAGGGTCCTCAGGAGCCTGTTCAGGGGCATCAGCAAAGGCAGGCATGACATCAGCAGGGGCAGGCATGACAGCACCCCCTTAAACAAATGTTTGTGTAGGACTTCATTAATCAAGTTCATGAAGACCCCGGGAGCCCCCTGAAGACTGAAGGGCATCACCAGATACTCGAACTGCCCCAACGGAGTATTGAAGGCGGTTTTCGCTTCATCACCTTCCTTTATGCGCACCCTGAAATAAGCGTCTCTCAAATCGAGTTTGGAGAAAATATTTCCCTTGGCCGCCTCTGCTAACAAGTCTTTAATCAGTGGCATCGGGTAGGCATTGGTCGGCCCCTATCTCTGGCTGCCTCATACTCCCTCTGCCTGCGCTCCTCCATCTCTTCGTAGGTTCGCATCACCAGTTCTGGCAGAGCTCCCAGCACCTCATTCAGTGTATGCTGCATATTCCTAACGATTTGGCTAGTTGCCTGCAGTTGATCCCACATCCCTTCCTCTGGCGAGGATCTGCCGCTTCGGACCTTGGACCTCGCTGTCACCCCGAACTGCAAAGGCTCCTCCACGGTCCCGCTCATTGCAGTCATCCCTTCGTAGAAACTGTCACGTTTTCTCGCCCCCAGCTGCGAGTGCGACTCCCGAAGCCCCTCGGCATCGAATTGGCTCCAGCTTGCCGGAGGTTCTTGCCATGACAGACGCGCCGGGCCTTTCGGAGACATGTACAGGGTAGCCTTCAATGTTTTACTCGTGGCTCCCTCCGCTGGGGTGTACACCGGAGGCCCTTCCGTCCCGGTCATTGCCACTGTCGTGTCAGGTACCTTCGGATCCTCACCAGGAACTTTCGGCTCAGTCCCATCAGGTGTGGTTTTCCCCTCTTCTTCGCTCATATCGACCAGTATCCTGTAATAATTACACACACTGTGTGGATTCTTCATCTATGTGTCAGGTCCCACAAGGAATCAATGGAGTCACTTTCCAAGAAAGGGGTTATTTTATTGAAGCCATGAGTCACTGAACAGGTCTCTGTTTAGAATAACTTGAGTCTACAAATGCAGGTAGTATAAAGGAAATTCATAAAAGCTCCAGCCAATGATAATAATTCCCGCTCTGTTACAAGGAGCGGTTCTACATGCCAATTCTCTGGGAAAGTCACGGCGCATCGTTATCACAACAAAGCAGTTCACACAGTTTGGCTAATTAAAACAAAAGCGCAGAACTCCCCCCTCTCACACCTGTGACCTTGAAGCTGAGAGCGTTTCACTAACAAGCTGGGTCATCCTTGCGTCTAGGCATGCGCATGAATCTCTAAGTGAACAGTTACATACAATGAACAGCATCAACAGGGAGGGGGGGTGAAAAGGGGATCAGAACATACACAGAGTGTGGCAAGTAAAGGAACAGATATATAACACCATCAGAACCATTGGCAGCTTGCTGACAACCACTTAACCACTACACTTGCACACTTAACCACTTAACCACTACACTTGCGCACTTAACCACTACACCAAACTGGCGCTCTTAAGGAAGTCTAGGGCTACTATGAGGAAGAAGAAGAGATTGGATTTATACCCCATGGCCCTTCACTACCCAAAGGTGTCTCAGAGCGGCTTACAAACTCCTTTCCCTTCCCCTCCCCACCACAGACAGACACCCTGTGAGGTGGGTGGGGCTGAGAGAACTCTTGACAGAAACTGCTCTTTTTCAAGAACAGCTGTGCCAGAACTATGGCTTGCCCAAGGTCATCCAGCAGGTGCGAGTGGAGGAGTGGGGAATCAAACCTGGTTCTCCCAGATTAGAGTCCGCGCACTTAACCACGACACCAGACTGGCTCCATGGACTCTATGGCATTATACCTTAATAAGGTCCCTTCCCTTTCCCAATCCTGCTGTCCCCAGGATCCATCTCTAAATCTCCAGGAATTTCCCAACCCAGGGCTGGCAACCATATCTCCAAAGCGGGCTCATCCCTCACCAGATGAGAGCATGTGGCATTTCAGGGAGAGAGGATTCTCAGCTGTCTGGAACCTTCTTTCTCCGCCATGACAGTTGCCAACCCAATAAGCTATGCATGGTGCCTGAAAAATTGCCATTAATCAAACATAGAGTGGTGTTAGGAGTGGCAAAGGGAAGAGTGACATACTACTAAAGTAATTTCATTCAGGAAAAGTTAGCGATTTTATTATGAATTTGTGGGAGTTCCAACCACCCCCCAAATTTACAGAACACTACCGTCTATGTATGGCTGTGAGAGTTGGACTATAAGGAAGGCCGAGCGCCGAAGAATAGATTCTTTTGAACTATGGTGCTGGAGAAGACTCTTGAGAGTCCCTTGGACTGCAAGAAGAACAAATCAGTCAATCCTCAAAGAAATCAACCCTGACTGTTCCCTGGAAGGCCAGATAATGAAACTGAAGCTCAAATACTTTGGCCACCAAATGAGAAGGGAGCACTCACTGGAAAAGACCCTGATGCTGGGAAAGATTGAAGGTCAAAGAAGACGGGGACGGCAAAGGATGAGATGGTTAGACAGTGTCAGCGATGCAACGAACATGAAATTGAGCCAACTTCGGAGGACGGCGGAAGACAGGAGAGCCTGGCGGGAGATTGTCCATGGGGTCGCGAAGAGTCGGACTCGACTGTGCGACTGAACAACAACAACCGTCTATGACAACGTGGCACTGTATACATAAGAATGAAGTTGGAGTCCAGGGGCACCTTTTAAGACCAACAGAGTTTTATGATTTAGCATACAATATCCTTGCAGTTGTCAGTATATGAATAATAAGATAAAAGTCTTGTTTTTTACAGCTGTTTGGTCTTATATTCAGTAAAAACAGTTCAGGTGTAAAAGGTATGGTACCATCTAACATTTTGTGTAGCAAAATTACATTCAAAAGAAGAAATGATAAGCAAAACTTTTGAAACTGCTGAGATGGACAAACTGACTTTATTTTTTGAGATGACAAGAAGAAAGGAAATTCCAGACTACATGGTCAAGGGTTTATAAATGGCTGGAAAACAATAGTAAACGAAATATACAGACTTATAACTATAATCAGAGATTTTACGGAACTTTCTTTTTTAAATACAAAGCAGAATACTTACATAATTGAGATGGTATTAAAATAGTTAACATATAACTGCATATTGTAGGCGATAATGTAACAGATATGACAAAGGTGTAAAGTGGAACCCCCAATTTATATGCTTTGTTTGTTTCAGCGGGGGGGGGGACAACAAAGTTTAATTCTGGGTATGAGCTTTTGCGTGGGTGCATGCGAAAGCTTATACCCGGAATTAAACTTTGTTGGTCTTAAAAGGTGCCCCTGGACACCAGTTTTTTTCTGTTGCTTCACACCAACATGGCGACCCGCCCTGACTGCATACATAATAAATCGATCCCTCTAATTGCAAACGTGTGTAGCTTTCTGAAGGCCATAGCAGCAGGAAACCCATTTCTTTCAAAGCAACAGCTCCTTTAATTTCGTTTCCCTTCCTTTCTAGTCCTTGAGCAAATTAAAACATGAGAGTGGTGAGCCTTAAGGAGAAGGATAATTAGCACAACTAATTGACAGAAGACGCATTAAGCCAGCTGTTGGGTTACTTTGAATCTTCTAAACTGGAGACCTGTCTTTGCTTCTGAGTGGTTAATAAATAAGATGGTAACAAGAAGGGAGCTCTCGAGGACTCGCAGGGCGAGAGGAATTGCCTCCGTCCAACCACCACCCTCTTCACTAGCTCTTTCGCTGTCGCCTCCAGTGCTTTGGACCTCACTCCCTCCTTCACTAACTCCCCCTTTCTTTCTCCTCTTTTTGTTAGTCGCCACCAAAGCATGCTGATTGCCAAAGCTACTTGTCACAATGGCAAGGCCTCCATCTGAGGTTTTGAGGATCCACATGAAGGTGTAGCGCCCCCTACCTGGCACCCAATGGTTGGCAGGGCTGGCAGAGCTTAAATATGCAGGGAAGTGGAGCACCAACTGCTTAAAGAAAAATAAGGAGTCGAAGGCTTTCACGGCCGGAGTTCATTAGGTGTTGTATATTTTCCGGGTTGTGTGGCCGTGGTCTTGGCATTGTAGGACCTGACATTTCACCAGCAGCTGTGACTGGCATCCTCAGAGGTATATTGTAGGGTATGTTGTAGGGTATGTAGGGCTATCTTTCAGCTGTACTCCTGCAGAGTGCAGGGGGTTGGACTAGATGACCCGCAAGGTCCCTTCCAACTCTAACATTCTATGATTCTATGAAAGATGGCGTACTCTCTGTGTCAAGGTGAGAAGAAAAATGGTAGGCAGGTAATTTATATCTACTCAGGAAGGTGGGGTAGGGCTGAGTCATTATCTTGTAGGAGTTCCCCAGGCTGTGAACATGCTAATGGAGGAGCTTTCCTGAGGAGGTTCCTTTTGTATATGGATTGTTTCCTGAGGAGGTTTCCTGTTTCCTGAGGAGGTTCTTTGGCATGTGGATGGGCTGTTGAAATTCTAATATTATCTGTAATGCTATTGTCAGATGTAGAGCCTTTTGTGTTTTTCAGGACAGGAAACCATGCCCAACCTGAATTTGGCCAACCTGAAAAAGCAGTGGCTGAACATAGCCTAACTCAAACAGGACACAGTATCTTATTCCAAGACACTGAAAGGCTGGACAACACATCCAATTACCATGTCAGATTACACAGGGAAGCCATTGAAATTCATAAACATAAACACAATTTCAACAGGAAAGAAGAGAGTTTAAAAATAAATAGGGCGTGGTGAGAGACAGGAATAAAGGTTTCAGTTGGAGACTGGAAGGACATAATTTGAATTTCTGGGAAGTCCCTAATCTAGCTATGTTTGGTGTAGTGGTTAAGTGTGCGGACTCTAATCTGGGAGAACCATGTTTGATTCCCCACTCCTCCACTTGCAGCTGCTGGATGACCTTGGGCAAGCCAAAGTTCTGACAAGAGCAGTTTCTGTCAGAGCTCTCTCAGCCCCACCTACCTCACGGGGTGTCTGTTGTGGGGAGGGGAAGGGAAAGGAGTTTGTAAGATGCTCTGAGACTCCTTTGGGTAGTGAAGGGCAGTGTATAAATCCAATCTCCTCCTCCATCTCTTCTTCTTCTGTGTTAACTAACAGTCCTTCAGCTGTCCCCTGTAGACGGTTCTTCTGATCTTCTTCAGGATTACAGACCTTGTCTATTCCAACAGGTAGAAGGCACCAAGGCATAAGGCTGATTACCTTCCACACAACACAAGGCAAGGCCTTGCAATTGTGAGGGTTTCTTTTAGCAAACTGCCAATGGTATCTGGCATATCTATGATGTGTGCCAGCAAGGTCTTGAAAGACAAGGAACTCTGAAACTCCTTTTTTGCTTATGGTTTCTGGGTAGGGTGGGTTGTGAGGTGGGAAGAGCATCCCAGGAGTCAAAAAAGAAAAAGAAAAATGGCCTTGTCTACTTCCTGGAAGTTTTTATTTTTCTTCTTAACTTTTCTCCCACGGGACCTGAGGGTGGGGGGATCTCCTGCCTCCCCCTGGGCCCTTGGCAGTCCTACTTCTGGGATCCTGGACTCCACCCCTTTTAATTTGTTTGCCACTCTTGAGTTTCCTCTGGTTTTGTGGAAACCTCTGCTGTATATTTACTTAATCTAAACCCAACTTTTCTCTCTGGTGGGGACCAAAAGTGGCTTCCATCATTCTCCTCTGTTTCATTTTATCTTCACAACAACCACGTGAAGACAGCCTGAGAGTGGGTGAGCAGCCCAAGGCCATCCAGCCGGCTTCCCTGGCAGAGCAGCTATTTAGACCTGGTTCGCCAAGATCCTACTATGAGGCTCTTAACTGCTACAGCCCACTGGATCTGTAGTGCTGTGTGGTTCTGTTGGGCAGATTTTTTTAATCCACACACAGCTATGAAACATAAAGATGCTCAGTACTATTTTCATTATTATACAGAAAGGGACAAAAGTGCTTTCTTCTGCATACCTTTACATAATTAAAAAAGATAAAGGTTTCCCTTGCTCAAAAGCTAGCTGGTTCCGACTCTAGGGGGTGGTGCTCATCTTTGTTTCCAAGCCAAAAAGCCAGCGCTGTACGAAGACGTTTCCGTGGTCATGTGGCCGGCATGACTAGAAGCCGAGGTGCACAGAATGCTGTTACCTTCCCACCAAAGTGGTACCTATTTATCGACTTGCGATTTCTTGCTTTCGAACTGCTAGGTTGGCAGGAGTTGGAACCGGAGACGGGAGCTGACTCCGTCACATGGCACTCAGGTCTTGAACTGCCGAACTACAGACCTTCCGTTCTGCAGCTCAGCCTCTTAACCACTGAGCCACTGTGGCCCCTTTACATAATTACCAATTGGTAACTAAAATTCACAGCCGCTGATAAAAATTTCTGAACTAGATCAGAACTGGTACTCAGTGACCATGTCTTGCAAGCTTGAAACTCTTGGAGGAAACCTGGAATGCTATATTGTACGAGAAAGGGAAGACACTAAAGTGGAAAAACTACTACCCTGCTCCCAAAACTTGACAATGTCTTCACATGTGTCCTTTCATGGCCAACAGCTAATCCTGTTGAAAAAGTGTGCCTTGCACATGAAAGCGCATACCTTGAATAAACCTTTGTTGGTCTTAAAGGCCCCCCCTCTGGACTCTAAATTTGTTCTACTGGTTCAGACCAACTCGTCTGACTACCTGGAGCTAATCCTGATGAATGCCTGGCAAAGGAACAGGTAGGAAGAACCTTGAGAAACAGGCGTGGGGACCACAAACGAGGAATCTATAAGGCATGCAGTTGTCCATCTAGACTCTGAGAAGCCTCCTGTTCCTTTATTAATTAAACCAGGGGTCCCCAACGTGATGGCCATGGGCACCAAGGTGCTCGCCAAGTGTTTTTAGGAAGTGGCCGGGATGAAGGTGGGGCTTCTGATTGACTATCGGATAACTAATTAGTTGTGTTGCTGAAGTGAAGCCGTGGCCATTGTCTTGTGGCTGGCACCGCCTCCTGGGGCAGCCATTTTGTGGTTGCATCTACCGTGTCCTGTCAGAATCCCAGATGTGCCCACCGGCTCAGAAAGGTTGTCACTCAGCAGCAAAGGATGAAAGGCTGTGGGTACGAAATTTCACATACGTAATTGAATCGACCAGGTTTCCAGTAAAAAATGTAAGAGCACACAGAATGAGTGATGGGAAAGATCTCACATCCATACGACCAGATATATGTGTGCGTGTGTGTGTGCATGTGTGTATGAATGACAAGGTCAAGTGCTAAATCTCTCCTCGCTTCCCCTTGCGCTGCAGCCCCATAACTACAGTCACACCATGAAAAAGGAGGAGGAGAAGGAGGATGATTGGATTTATACCCCACCCTTCACTCGATGTCTCAGAGCTCTTGACAGAACCGTCCTTGATGGAACATCTCTGACCGAACTATAGCTTGACCTTCACTACCCAAAAAAGTCTCAGAGCAGCTTACAAACTCCTTTCCCTTCTCTTCCCCTCTCCACAACAGACACCCTGTGAGGCAGGTGGGGCTGAGAGAGCTCTGACAGAAGCGGCTTCCCCCCCCCCAAGAATAGCTGTGCCAGAGGGCTATTTTTGAGCAGGAACACACAGGAACGGAGTTCCGGCTGGCTTCAGAGTTGGCCATGCCCACTACAGCCAAACCCTCTGAATGGTTTAAACTGCCTTCCCTTCCCTTCAAAGGGGGGGGGGGTTTGCCTGGGCTCCCTGCAGCCGCAGGCCTTCGGGCAAACCAAGGGAATGCATGGAGTGTGGACTAATATGCTAATGAGCGGTGCTGTCAAGGGTGTGGCCTAATATGCTAATGGGTTTCTGCTTTTGGGGGTGACCTATTATGCTAATGAGTTCCTGCTGGGCTTTTTCTACAAAAAAAGCCCTGGCCAGAACTACGGCTTGCCCAAGGTCATCCAGCTGCTAAAAGTGGAGGAGTGGGAAGTCAAACCTGGTTCTCCCAGATTAGAGTCCTCACACTTAACCACTACACCAAACTGGCTGTTTTAAACTTCATATAGATAGAAGGGTCACCGCCTGTGCCAGATTCCACAGAAGCAAAGCCTCCACCACAAGTTCCCTGTGTATTTTCTTCTTCAATGCAGGCCTGATTCAGCTCATAAAAAGCCTTTAATGAAACACGCCCATCCTCCTCTGCCTTCGCACCAGCCTATTTCTCCAGAACTAACAATGTTCATTTAGTTTTCAACAGATAATTCAAGTAACATCATTGCTAAACCATTGTATTCCAGTGTTACCTAGCTGTTCTGTCTTTTTGCAGATCTGATTTTTCTGGCATTTTCTAGAACTTACTGTTGAGGTTTCTCAATGCTATTGTTCCCTTAAACCTTATCGGCTTAAATAGTTACTTCCTGTTTATTGATGGTATAATTCCCAAATCATTCTTTAGTTATGAGTTCTTGTTCTGGGGGTGGAATTTAATGCCTGATATTTTTTTAAATACCTCTCATAAATTTGTAATTGTGTAAGCGTGACGATAAAACATTGACAAGCAATCCCTTTAGCTGCAAAGAGAAAAGCAGTCATTGAGTACAGATAAATTTAAGAAGTAACTGTCTCGCTTACCAGGGAGGGACAGTTCTGGGTCCACCACGTCAGCCTGCAGCCCTGGCAGCAGACAGGCAGAGTGGCCCGTCCAAGAGTGCAAAGTCCAGAACACCTTCCAAAGTCAGCCCAAAAGTTCCCATTTACAAGCAAGCAGTACAGTTAGGGGTGATTCCAACAAGCAGAGTTCAGGTCCACTCCAAGACCAGGCAACAGATCCCCAGATTCAGGAGGGCATGCCCAAGGCAGGACTGCCCACTAGTGTACAGACACATTGATTCCACACTGACCTTGGGCTCACAGCAATCTTCAGTGGCCGGTTTCCCTTCCAGGGGCAACTGGGTCCAGTCATGAGGGTCAGTGCCCTTAACTGAGTCATCCTTCCTCCTCCTGATGACCAGCAGGGCCCAGATCCTATAAAAACTCATCACTGCAGTCCTCTGCTTCTACAAGGGAAAAGCAGCTGTGAGCCTGTTCATGGGTGCTGTGTCAATTCAGATTTTGCCCTATTGTCGGGTAGCCCCGCCATGGTGTTTTCCCGACTCTGGAATGTGTAATTGTCTGCAGCTGTTTCTCGCTCCTGCTTCTCTTATCTGGCCGTTGGCCTTGAGCGTTCATCACTTTGGTGCAAAGCCTCTGCTGTCTTTTGCTCAACCGTTAACCAGTTTCCCGCGCTCCATATTAATTGCTTATTGGCTTCTAGGTGTCAAGGGGTGTTGTATGAACCCGCTATAATTACTATGGCCAGTTTGTATGCTTCATTCCTGACCAATGAGTCTAAGATGATTTCACTTTCTCTGATCAATAAAGCTGAACCTGTTTAAGGACCTGCTGTTGATGCTGAGTTATTGAAGTACCTGACACCTGGGTTTTTTTGCCTCCTCCCTTTCTGAGGGCTTGGGGGACGGGTGCTTCTGGAATGGGGTCTACCTATAGTGATGTCTCCCCTCTTGAGGGCCTCCTGGCTCAAGGACTGGTGGTGGTACTGGTGACGGGTCCCTTCTAGGAGGAAATTCTGCTTCACAGGGGCCTACCTTTCAGGGAGTGTCTGCCAGGGTGAGTTTCAGGGACAGGTCATGCTCCGTTGGGGATTCAGGGCTGCTCATGTCAGTAACTACTGAAGCCAATGAGGAAGAGGTTGTAAAACAGAGAAGTAAACTTTACAGGGATAATTGCAAGGGAAACCAGAACCTTTGCTGAAGGGAACTTAATTTGAGATAAATATATAATAGAATCTGGCCTGTGTGGGTGGTTATTGCCGGGTTTTGAGGGGGAAATATAGCTCATCTTGCTGAAAGCTGATTGTGTGAAATGAATGATTAAGCAGTGGGAAAGTGTCCTAGGCTACTTCCACACAGGATTTTCTTTTTCCCTTTCATGGAACGCCAGAAGCCCTTGAATCAAGCTGGAATGTCTATGTGGAAGGGCGGCCAGGTCCCTCTGGGCAGTCGGTGGGGGCCCGGGGGGGGGGGGGGGGGGGGGGGGGGCGAGCTTACTGGGAGCTGGGGGTTTCTTCGCACGTTTCAATGATGCACCCACATGACTTCCAATGTGACCCGGAAGTGAAGTAGGAGTACCAGGGACGTCGAGGCGACACTCTGGTTTTGTGGCAAAAACTCTATGGTAGAATTAGCTTCTACCACAGTTTTTGCTCAAAAACCAAAGTATCACCCCCCCCCCCACAATGTTCTTACGTCCCTTCTAGGTCATTTTTAACTCACACAGGCCTGTCGTTAAAACATTGGGTGTTCCTCCCTCATTTCGGGGTACTTCCCAAGCTGGAGCTGGCAGTCTGGTGTAGTGGTCTGAAGTGCGGACTCTAATCTGGGAGGACCTGGTTTGACTCCCCACTCCTCCGCATGCAGCTGCTGGTGTGACCTTGGGCCAGTCACAAGTTCTCTCAGAGCTGTTCTCTCAAGGGCAATTCTCAAGAGAGCTCTCTCAGTTGCACCTATTTCACAGGGTATCTGTTGTGGGGAGGGGAAAGGAAAGGGGATTGTATGCCGTTCTGAGACTCCTTCGGGTAGTCCTCTATGACATCCCACCCCATGGAGGTCCCTGTCCTCCCCACGGTCCATCCCCAAAACTCCAGGAGTTTCTGTTAAGAGAAGTTTAGTTCATTATTAACTGGCTGGGGTAGAGATCCAATATCCTCCCCTCATTTTTTAGTTGTTGAGCATGAGATAGATTGATTGCACTGACAACTAGCTTCTTATAGTTGAACCAGTTCCCTATATTCCCATAGTTTGTGATGCTACTGACCTTTTGTTCAACCCTTGCCCCAAATCTATACATTAACGTCATGACCTTTAGGCTCCTAGGGCGTGACTATACAGCTAAGACATGGGGGTCTCATTTAAAGTTTACGTCCTCCAAAGTTTTCTGTGTGCAAGGGTCAGGAAGAAGTCATGCCTGGCTCCAGAATTAAGATGCCTCTGAGTTATCAGAGCTCAACTGCTTTGTTTACATTCCTCGATATAAGATGGACTCTGTTTCGGCTCAAGCAGGCCAGCCTCCTGGGCTTCAGTACGTTGGTATCAGAATGGCTCACACAGTGAGTCTCATTCCTCAGGGTTCGATCGCCGAAATGGGGGGATCCTTCGGCCCTTAATTGACTTCCCCTAACAGTTTCCCAAGCTGGAGCTGGCCACCTCCCCACTAGTGTCCGGGGGGGGGGGGACCTGGTCACTCCATTTACCCAAGAGAAAGCTGCACTGGGACTCAGTAGGGCTTGCATTTGAGTAAATGTATTTAGGGTTACACACTCAGTACATTTCAAAATGGATTCTCTGGCTGCTAGGAAGTCGTGTCTTAAGCATAAAAAGGTAAAGGTAAAGGTTCCCTTGCTCGAAAGCCTGTCGAATCCGACTCTAGGGTTGCGGTGCTCATCTCCATTTCCAAGCCGAAGAGCCAGCGCTGTCCAAAGACATTTCCGTGGTCATGTGGCCGTCATGACTAAATGCCGAGTCGCACGGAACGCTTTTACCTTCCCACTGAAGTGGTACCTATTTATCTACTTGCAATTTCTTGCTTTCGAACTGCTAGGTTGGCAGGAGCTGGAACTAGAGTCTTAAGCATAAAGAAGCACAAAAATTAGGTGTAGAAGCACAAAAGTACCCACATTCTTTTTTAACAATATTTTTTAACATAAAACAAACACAAACAGACCAACAAACATAAACAACATACAGGTTGGGGGTTACACATACCTTCTAATTATATCTGTTACAATACCTCCTACATTGTATAGATGTATAGTCATCGGTTTTTATCACCATATACTTATATCTAGATGTTCTGCATTATAGTTAAAGCTAAATTCTAAAATGCCTCCAAATGAGATTATAAATCTATATTGTTCATTTACTGTAATCTTTGAACCCGTTATAAAATCTTGACCATGTACTCTGGAATCTCCCTTGTCCTCTAAAAGTAGTCACATTCTTGAACCTTATTCTTACAGAAATGCCGAAGAGTTTGAATCTTCCATGGCAGGAAATGCTCAGGTATTCCCTTTCTTGCTTTGAACTACTCATTCCACCTTCAAAAGCCAAACATTCTCTTCCATTTGGAATTTCTGCCGATGCAATCTGTAAACAACAAATTGCTCTCCTACATGCCCCAAATCCACTTTAGCCTTTATCTCATACACAAAGCACATTCTAGAAGACTTCAGCTTGCAGGGCAAAGCCTCAGGTCACACACTTAGGCCATTCGCTCCACTGTTTTACCAAATCCAGGCTGGAACAGAAATTCCCCTGTACATTGCATGCAACTTTCACTTTGACTGATTGTTGGATTTTATGGAGGCCTCCACACTGCATGCCGGTTTCACTTCGTTTGATCTCGTTAGAATTTTATGATGTTAGGTAGTTGTTATTTATATTTTATTGTATTTTCTGTTTTATTGCTTTTAATGCTTGTTCACCGCCTTGAGCCAGTTCCCTGGCAAGGCGGGATACAAATTGAAAATGATGATGATGATGATGATGATGATGATGATGATGATGGTGGTGGTGGTGGTGGTGGTGGTGGTGGTGATAATACAGCTGTTCATGCAGAATCTGCTGTTCTGTTGTATCTACTAGTTTTACTTACTGTGTTTGTTATTGAATAGAATGGGATTCATCATGAATCCAGCCTTGTGTGAGTCTTACCAATTTACACGATTAACAGCAGATGTCACAGACAGACTTGCTATATAGACAACAGTTTGCAAGGAATCTATGATGGTATGCTGTTGGGAGATATTTAAGGCTACGATACTACAAATATTTGTTTGTTAGTCCCATTTAAATGGATAGGATTTACTAAATCTGGAGGGGGGGACATGTGGTTGCCCTTCTCATGTCTAATGTGGCACTCCCTTTGACATAGATGGAATAAAAACATAAGGGCATAAGAGAAGCCAATGCTGGATCAGGCCAATGGCTCATCCAGTCCAGCACTGTGTGTCACACAGCGGCCAAAAACACCAGGTGCCATCAGGAGATCCACCAGTGGGGCCAGGGCACTAGAAGCCCCTCCCACTGTTGCCCCCCCTGGCACCAAGATGACAGAGCATCCCTTGCCCCAGACTGAGAATTCCTATCTATACCTTGTGGCTAATAGCCACCAATGGACCTCTGCTCCATATGCTTATCCAATTCCCTCTTGAAGCTGTCCATACTTGCAGCCGCCAATATGGGCAACTATTTACTTAATCATAACTTACTATGAGTGGGGTGAAAACCAATTAGCCAAGTGAGTATTTTTTTGTGCACATCCATACCTGCTCAGAAATCCTGGGAAGAGATGATATAGACCCCTTGCCACTTAGCAGACATGACACATAACGAGTTAAACATCATTAGATGTCCACTGCCTTAAATTACTGCATAGCAAATGGCCATTTTTAGACACTCAATTTTATTGTTGTTCCGTCACACAGTCGAGTCCAACTCTTTGCGACCTCATGGGCCACATCAATGCCAGGCCCTCCTGTCTAACCATCTCATCCTTTGCCGTCCTCGTCTTCTTTGACCTTCAATCTTTCCCAGCATCAGGGTCTTCTCCAGTGAGTGCTCCCTTCTCATTGGGTGGCCAAAGTATTTGCGCTTCAGCTTCAGTCTCTGGCCTTCCAGGGAATAGTCAGGGTTGATTTCCTTTAGGATTGACTGATTTGATCTCCTTGCAGTCCAAGGGACTCTCAAGAGTCTTCTCCAACACCATAATTCGAAAGCATCTATTCTTCGTTGCTCAGCCTTCCTTATGGTCCAACTATCGCAGCCTTACATTACTACTGGGAATACCATTACTTTGACCACACGGACTTTTGTTGGCAGGGCGATTTCTCTACTTTTTATTATGCCGTGTAGGATTGCCATAGCTTTTTTCCCAAGGAGCAGGCATCTTTTAATTTCATGGCTGCAGTCACCGTCTGCAGTGATCTTGGATCCTAGGAACGTGAAGTCTCTCACTGCTTCCATGACTTCCCCTTCTATTTGCCAAGGAGTGATGGGTCTGGATGCCGTGATCTTCGTTTTTTGGATGTTGAGTTTCAAGCCAATTTTTGCACTCTCCTCTTTTACCCTGAGCAAGAGGCTCTTAAGGTCCTCTTCACTTTCTGCCATTAGAGTGGTATCATCTGCATATCTGAGGTTGTTAATGTTTTTCCCGGCTATCTTAATTCTGGCTTGTGATTAATCCAGGCCGGCATTTCGCATGATGTACTCTACACATAAATTAAGCACTCCAATTTTACCCTATATGGATTTGTATTTTCCGATCTATATTTAATCTGAACTCCTATTGTATGTGTATATGCAGGGGTCATTTCCTGCAGTAGCGCACAGGAGCGGAGCTCCGGCAGTCAAGAGCCCAGGGGGCGGGCCCATGCAACAAGCCCCACCCCCTGCTCCCAGCAGCCCTCAGTCGGAGCAAGAAGCAGCCAGATAAGCTGAAGATCCCCCCCCCGGCCCCCCGGTCCAAAATAGTCCAGTGGCACCTTTAAGACCAAGTTTTATTCAGGTACAAGCTCTCCCTCCTCTGCAAGGACAGATCTGCACGTTCCCCCCCCCCCAATAGCTAGCAATCCAAAACAGTCCAGTGGAGCCTGAGCGGTGGGTGTTGCCTTCTGACACACTTCCGGTGATGTCAGGGGGTGTGGCATATGCAAATAAGTTATGCTAATGAGTTATGCTAATGAGTTCATGCACCTCTTTTTCTACGAAATGACCTCTGCCCCCTAGTATTTGCCCGCCAGAACTATCCGCCAGCTCCCCCCCCTTCCCCCCATAGGCACGTAAGCCTTGCATAGCAGGGAACCAAGAGCACAGACACTTGAGAAGCCAGGACATTTGGCCTCGTGAAGGTGAGGAGCCCCAGTCATTTCAAAGAGAGGGAGAGAGAGGAGCCTCCTCTCTCCAGGACCGGTGAGCTGCAAACTGCAACATGCACAGAGAGCCTGACAGGCAAGAAGGAAGTAAACAGACAAGCCTGGTTGGTGAGCAGTTCCCTGGAAGGGTCACAGGAAGAAAGAAAACAGTGGTGGGTGGAGGGAGTGAAAGGGGAGCAGAGTGCAGTCCTCAGGGCACCTGCCTTGGACACAGGACCAGGGCTCTTTTTGTAGAAAAAGCCCAGCAGGAACTCATTAGCATAATAGGCCACACCCAACAGCAAAATCTCATTAGCATATTAGGCCACAACCCTGACAGCACAGCTTATTAGCATATTAGGCCGCACCCCCATGTTACCAGAAGTGTGGTCATCCAGCCGCACCCACATTTTGCTTCTTATTCTGTTTACCTTGTTTGTTGTCAAAACGGTCCAGGGCTCTTTTTGTAGCAGGAACTCCTTTGCATGTTAGGCCACACCCCCCTATTGTAACCAGTCCTAATGAGTTTCTGCTGTTGGGTGTGGCCTATTATGCTAATGAGCTCCTGCTGGGCGTGGCCAACTCGGGAGCCAGCCGGAACTCCGTTCCTGTGTGTTCCTGCCCAAAAATAGCCCTGCGCAGGACCGACACAGATTGACACCCACTCCCCCACTACGTATGTGCTCCCACACGGGCCGGACCTTGCTGCTGGAACCCAGGGCTGGAAAAAAGCGACGGGGCTCCCAAGGCGGCTATGCCCAAGTCGCCAGGGGCAGGGGGACAAAGGCTCAGCCCGGGTCTCAGCTGCTGAGACGTTCCCAATTCTCTTCCCTGAAGGGCTACTTTCTTCACGCAGGGGCCTTTGGTCTGGGGGGTGGAGCATTCGGAACTTGGATCCTTTCCATTGGCAGTTTGAAGAGGTAGGAGTTCCTCCGAGCAGGGTTGGCAGACACGATCTGGCCATCGGAGGGAGACGGGTGGGGGCAGGGGAGTGGCCGCCAGGGATGGTGTGACGTCACCTCTGGGGGGAAACCGGAAAGGGATGCCATGACTCTCTCAGAAACCATAGTTCCCAGCAATTCCTAGGGTGGACTCACATCACTTACAGGACAGTTCTCTCAGAGCTCTCTCAGCTGGCTCTTTGGCTTGGAAAGGAGATGAGCACAGGATACCTCACAGGGTGTCTGTTGTGGGGAGGGGGAAAGGAGTTTGTAAGCCACTCTGAGATCCTGAGTGAAGGGCAGGGTATAAATCCAATCTCCTCCTCCTCCTCTTCTTCCTGGAAGTGATGTTGCATGATCACTGGTGTCGAGATGCAGCTGTCGAGACGTAGCTGAGGGGTTGGTGGAGAGGTGGCTAGTCAGCCGAAAGGGCACAGGCCAGAGAAAAGGGCTGTTTCTTGCTTACTGCAAGCCAGCATGGGGATCCTCCGGAAGCTTCCCTCCACCTGTGCTGGCATGCCGAGCCGCATGCTAGGGTGTAGGAGGGAAGGCAGTGGGGCATGCTGGGTGGGGAGCCCAGCCACTTTCGTAGGAGAAGGGAAAAGGAATGTGATTTCTGAATGTGATTTCTGACACTCTCTCCTTAATATATATATAGACAGCTTTCACTGTGCCTTTAAAAGTCCATGTCAGTTTGAAAGCAAGAAATTGCAAGTAGATAAATAGGTACCACTTCGGTGGGAAGGTAACAGCGTTCCATGAGCCTTCATGTTTAGTCATGCCGGCCATATGACCACGGACAACGCTGGCTCTTTGGCTTTGAAACGGAGATGAGCACCGCAACCCTAGAGTCGGACTCGACGGGCTTTAGAGCAAGGGAACCTTTACCTTTTTTTACTTCAGTATATGGCGGACAAGAGCATACTTCCAACTAACACTTCTTACCTTTCTTGGATTCGCTTCTGATCTAAATTGGGTTCATAGGGGTGCATGGGTCTCCTATAGTGGACAGAACTAAATACAATCTGAACTACCTCGCTTGTGATGTTTAGTATGCATACAGGTTTGTGGTGTTTAGTAAATATACTAGAGAGTTGAAAGGTTGAATGTATAATTGCAGAACTGAACGTTAACCGATGTTTGGATGTATCTTATTCACTTCCTGGCTCAATTGTTGTCTTCACTGTTTACTTTGTTATTTGTATTTGTTCAAATAGTTCAATAACATGGGGGGGGGGGAGTTTAATCATAATAGATCCAGATCTTGGTATGTAACCTAGAATCTTCTGATTAGAGAAACTTATAGTAGAATATATATATTTTATAACTGCATTTTTTGTGTAAGAAGCCATATTAAGCAAAAGTATTATTGGAAACCCCTGTAGAAGGAATGAGGATGCAATAAGAATGGGATGCTATTTAGACGTTGCAAGGCTGCTGAGAGTGAAGTTCAATGTGATTCACAGCCCCTATCGGCTAGCTCTCCACATACGAGCCCAGGAAGGGATCCAGTGTTCTCTAATGCTCCCGATGTTCTGAAGACAAGACAAACAAGTCCTGTCCCCAGGCTCCACCCCCCACCCCCAAACTGGCAGCCTAATTCATTCCTGAACAGCCCCGCTGGGTGAGTCGCTGTCACTGAGCACGCCTTCATCTGGGATGGATTTCTCTGGACGAACCATGCTGGAGGAACTCTCTGTGGATTACTCGGAACATGAATTGGGCTTTCCTGCATCTATTCATCTGGATGGAAGAGAAGACAGACAGGAAGACATATCTTTGTGCTGGCTGTCCAGGAGGTGACTAGACACCTGGAGCGAATGGAGGGATCGCTTCTGGAGTGCGGGTTCCAAGGTGGAGTCCAAAACCTGCGATCTGTGTGATGGGGCTTGCTGAGAAGGAGCCCTCTTCGGCCTGTGCCCAGGCTGGCCTTGGAAGAGACCCGCCAGCCTCTCGGGTCTTCTCTTTCAGCTGCGTTTCAGCCACAGAGTGGGCGGGGGGGGCCTCGGTGTGGAGCAGGAGCAGCGTCGGCTCCTCTTGTGGCTCTGAGGACACGCCTCTCCCCCCACCCCACCCCTTCTCGTGGGAGCGGGCCTCACCTGTCTTGGGCAGGAGGGCCTGGACTTCCGGGGGGACCTCTCTGCCCCGCCAGAGCTGGTAGAGGAGGGCAGAGAGGTTTTGCTTGGCATCGTCCTCCTGGAGAAAGGGGGAGGGAAATGCCCCCAATGATCCAAGTCCTCCGTTCTCTCCCAGCAAACGGCCGAAAGGTTCCCCCCCGTCCTCGCCCCCCCCCGGGCCTGCTTCACCCAGGTGCTCACCTCCTCCTCCTCATCCAGGAGTTCCTGCGCCCAGCCCAGGAGGGAGTACAGGAGGAAGAGGCCTCCCTCCCGCACCCACTCCCGGCCCAGGCGCAGGACGTGGTCCCAGGCCGCCTCCAGGAAGGTCTCCCTTTGCGGTTGGGTGAGGTGTCCCCGGAACACCTGAAATCCACAAGTCACCCTTTCAGTCCTCTCCCGCCCTGCCCCGCTGAAGCCACAGAGGCGGGACCTCTTCCTTGTGGATTCCCACGGTTGGCTCCCCGCCGCCTTCTTGGGCAGGGCAGGGCAGGGAAGAAAGACCCCCTCCCCCTGCCCCCTCCCTCCCACGCATAGGATGCCTCCCCAGCCCCACAAATAGGACTCCCCTTACCTCACCCACTTGGACCAGGTGGAGGTAGCCCTCCTTCCAGGGCTGCCCTGGGTCCTGCCTCCACCGGGGCTCCCGGACGTTCTTCCCGAGTCCTGAGGAGGAGACCGGAGGAGTTGGCCTTGGGTTGCCTCACGCAGAACAGCATCGCTTGCTTCTGGCCCTTTGGCTCGGGTCTGTCTCTTGCCTTCCTTGGGAGGGGAACTGCTCTTGAGGCAAGCTGGGTCTCTGGGACCCTGTAATGTATTCAGCCTGACATGCCCGGACTTGCCCAGGCTGGCCAGGCACAATGCATCGGTAGCTTCAGTCGAAAGACAATGGATCCGAAGGATCCTAGCCGGCCCAATCAAAAGGGCTAGTTTCCCAGCCGGGAGACCAATGGTCGCCCGGTTATCGGGAGTAGGGGGTGTGTTTTAGGTGGGCTCAGGGGTCTCATGGCCCCGGAGCGCTCCGGCACGGCGCTCCGGGAGTGAGCGGGGCAGTCACATGACCAAGCCCCGCCCCTGCGGAGATCCGCGGCGTCCCGGAGGCCTTCCCACCCCTCCCTGCACTTTCCGGCCCGGCCACCCCTCCCCACGCTTCCTGAGGAGAGAGTCAGGGGTCAGTGGAGGAACTGGGGCCCCTTCTCCCGCCCAGCCGCCGCCTTTCTCGTCCTCTCCTGCCTGCCACCGCAGGGCCAGAGAAGGACGAGCTCGCCCTACATGCACCGCTCTGACCACCAGCGGTATCGACAGCAGCGCCGAGGGCGCCCACGCCTCCATCCTGCTGGCCAGGCCGTACCAGAGCGCAGCTGGTGAGTGGCGGGCCGGTCGGGCAGGGCCAGGCATGACTGCGCCCCCTGGAAGAGTGGAGGGCTCCGGCCACGGAGGGACAAATCTCGGGGAAGAGAAGGCGCCGGGTGGCCGCGACTGAGGAGAGGATAAGCCTTTTTTTTTAGTGCTCCGCTCAGCCGCACGTGGTCCACTCATCCGTGGCGCCAGAACAAGGGGGGATCAGTAACCACTCTCGAGAACGCAAGAGCCGGCCAGGTGTGCGGATGGTGCCGCCACGTGCTCCATTTGGCTGGAGGAGGGCTGAGGGACCATCTGTATTCCTCCTCCCCCCCCCCGCCGCCTTCTTTCTCAGCCTCTCCT
>NW_015173198.1:0-516 GCF_001447785.1 Gekko japonicus | reverse complement strand
CTGCACTGACGCGCGCTCTCTCTGCTCGGCTCTCAGGGGGTTGCCTGCGGCCGCCGCCGCTACCACCAGGTCTGGAGGCGCCCGGGTGCGGCGGCTGCCCGGCGGCCTGCGTGGAAACTGGAGCCGGAGCAGCCCTTTCCAAGGTCCGAGTTGCTCACTCCAAAGAAGGCAGCCAGTTGAGCTTGTCCCCCCCCTCCAATCCGTCTTCCTCCTGCTCCCCCAACCGTGGTCGGGCCGGCCCTGCCCAGGACGGAGCTCTGCTGGGGTGACCAGCTGCAAAGGAGGACTCTGTCTCGGGCGGATACAACTTTCCCGAGCTCTGCGCGACAAACTTCCCTCTTGAGCGCAGCGTGACAAAGGAAGGGCCAGGAGCAATGTTCCCTCTAAGCTGTGGTGTCCTGTGAGCAAAAATCCTACTTTGCAAGCTACTGGCATTAAAGTTGTGAGCTGGTGATTTTGCTACTGCATAAATTAGTTTCCACTGGATCCCTCCTTCCTCAGCGAAGACAAAAATGT
>NW_015173197.1:340755-342823 GCF_001447785.1 Gekko japonicus | reverse complement strand
AGTTACAGGTAAGTGCAACCCTGTTATCTCTTGTTTGCCTTGGTAATTTGGGGAGCCAGAAATTCAAATTAACTGTAGTAACGTGCACAGTATGCAATTCCAGAAGTAATTTCAGGTATTCTCAGAGTTAAAGCAGAATTCAGGAGAAGTGGAGCACTTGGTCGAGCAAAAGTGTAATGTGAAAAATGGCATAAAGGAAATAATTGATTTTGGAACAATGGCAACATAAAGGCTTCCGACCACAACCTCCAAAAGCTAAAAGGGACAAAAAGGTCCCATTTATACATCCCTAATCAATAAAAAAACCCTCCACTAATAGCATTGAAATAAAATCTAGCAGAAAGCAATAGCCCAAGAAGGAAGGAAGGAAGGGTGTGTGTGTGTTTTTTTTTTGGGGGGGGAATATGCCAGAACGTGTTCTGTGGATTCCGAAATTCTAGGCCTGTTGGATATTCAGCAGAGTAAAAGCAATGCAGCACATGTGTGTATTTAGCTTTAAGAAAAGTTCGCTAGAAAAACAAGGGAAGGGTTACATGGGATAAAAACAAGATTCTAACTAGTTCTAAGCTCCGCCTTATTTATTTAATTATTTATTAGATTTATACCCCGCCCTCCCCGCCAAGGCAGGCTCAGGGCGGCTTATTCTTCTTTTTCAGTCTAAGAGTAGAACAAATGAAAGAAAAGTTCCTCCCAAAGTTGCACCCCCCCATGTAGGTGCCAAACAACATGTAGCATCTTCCATTATATTGATCAGCCAATAGCTAAGCTTAATCCCACCTCATTAAGAATAGCACCTCCCTCTTTAAGGCGAGAAATACCTGCCTAACACCTAATTGGTCTATGCTAACTAGCTCACGTGAATATGCACAAACAACAGTTGAACTCTTCCATGACAGAAGACAATGAACTTGCAAATCCCAACAAGGCCCCTTTCGTGTCCATTCTGGTTTTACTTTTTAAAGTAAGTTTCTAGTCCCTTGCGCTTTGTCGTCTGTCGGCATGCTGCTGCTTTAAGTAGGGAGTTGAAAATTTTCCCAGAGAGTGATTCTTCTCTTCCTACTCTGCAGGGATCATGCTCCGGTCCTTCGGTGCCTTATGTCGGGACGGCCTTGACCAGCTGCGTGCCTGCTCCCAAACCGTCCTGCACTGCCAGGAGTTTGTTGGGTCCTCAATAGAACAGTTTGCCGTCTTCGGCCTTAACCTGATGGTGACGGCCACATTCCTCCCCCAGGAACATCTCCGGCTCATCCCCGTCTTGGCCGGACTCTTTGCTGTCGGCAGGTAAAGCCACCGTCTCTCTGGGTCCTCCAGCCCGGATTCCCACTTGCAGAGCCCTGCTGGATCAGCCCAGCACGCCGTTTCCCACAGTGGCCCACCAAAGGGCTCACAAGCCGAGACACGGAGGCCCGAACCACCTCAGTCGCTGCCTCCCTCAGCAACTGGTACCCTGAGGTACTGAGGTAGATGGACCAATGGCCCTTGTTTGTACCCGTGTGTGTGTGGGGGGTGGAGCCTAAAGAACAGGGGATGGAGCTGATAAAAGACACACCCATATGGGGCCAACCCCCCCCCTCCACTTTTGACTTATGGACCTGCAATGTCTGCTTCCCTTGGAAACCCAGAAGACAATAAACTTTGCCTCCGCACATGAGAATGAGCACTCGTGGATATGAGCCCAAAAATTGAATTCTACCACCATAGACAAAAGGCTGCTTCACCTGATAATAAATCTTCATAGCAATAACACTCTGCAGATAAGATACTCTTTGGATACTCTTTGGATGGCAGACTATCTAAACCTATTCAGTCGAGGAGGGGTGTCAGACAGGGCTGTCCGTTAGCCCCATTTTTGTTCAATTTCTATGTGAACTCTCTCATCTCTGATTTGCGTATCATTGATGTTCACGCCCCCAAGCTCAATTCTGAATATAAAGTACCAGTTCTTATGTACGCAGATGACACAATCCTTTTATCTTTGACCAGAATAGGTCTAAAGCGAGCACTAGCATCTTCCAGCCACTGCCAGGAAAATCTGTTATCAATTAACTTCTCTAAAACTAAAATAATG
>NW_015173197.1:336809-340716 GCF_001447785.1 Gekko japonicus | reverse complement strand
TACATACATAGATCAATCTGGCCAAATTCCAACTGAATGGGGTCTCTCCATAATAATTCCTATATATAAGAAAGGTAGTAGATCTGACCCGAACAACTACAGACCAATAAGTCTGCTAAACATTATCTGTAAGTTATATTCCCAATATCTTTGCCTTAAACTGTGTGCTTGGATGGCAAGCGAACACATTCTTAATATCGAGCAAGCGGGTTTCAGCCATTGTCGTTCAACTTTAGATCATTGTCTGGTGTTGGACTATTTAATATACAAATACACACAACATCAAAAAGGAACCCTTTTTGCTGCCTTCGTTGATATGAAGGCAGCTTTTGATTCAATTGACCGTGTGCTGTTATGGTCAAAATTGAATTCTACCACCATAGACAAAAGGCTGCTTCACCTGATAATAAATCTTCATAGCAATAACACTCTGCAGATAAGATACTCTTTGGATACTCTTTGGATGGCAGACTATCTAAACCTATTCAGTCGAGGAGGGGTGTCAGACAGGGCTGTCCGTTAGCCCCATTTTTGTTCAATTTCTATGTGAACTCTCTCATCTCTGATTTGCGTATCATTGATGTTCACGCCCCCAAGCTCAATTCTGAATATAAAGTACCAGTTCTTATGTACGCAGATGACACAATCCTTTTATCTTTGACCAGAGTAGGTCTAAAGCGAGCACTAGCATCCTTTTCCAGCCACTGCCAGGAAAATCTGTTATCAGTTAACTTCTCTAAAACTAAAATAATGTGGTCCATGGGGTTGCGAAGAGTCGGACTCGACTGTGCGACTGGACAACAACAAAGAGAACTGAGGAAGGAGTCCTCCTTCCCCATGGTCAGCTGACTTTGGCCGGGAAATTCAGCAATCTCTCCAGGGGAGTGGGAGCAGTCCTGGGAGCCTGGAACTTTCTCAATCGCTTGCTAGTTCCTGTCCGTGGTAGGCCTGCAACTGCACAGTCCCATGTGTGCCTGCACAGAAGACCACTCGATGAACAACAGTTACAGGTAAGTGCAACCCTGTTATCTCTTGTTTGCCTTGGTAATTTGGGGAGCCAGAAATTCAAATTAACTGTAGTAACGTGCACAGTATGCAATTCCAGAAGTAATTTCAGGTATTCTCAGAGTTAAAGCAGAATTCAGGAGAAGTGGAGCACTTGGTCGAGCAAAAGTGTAATGTGAAAAATGGCATAAAGGAAATAATTGATTTTGGAACAATGGCAACATAAAGGCTTCCGACCACAACCTCCAAAAGCTAAAAGGGACAAAAAGGTCCCATTTATACATCCCTAATCAATAAAAAAACCCTCCACTAATAGCATTGAAATAAAATCTAGCAGAAAGCAGTAGCCCAAGAAGGAAGGAAGGAAGGGTGTGTGTGTGTTTTTTTTTTGGGGGGGGAATATGCCAGAACGTGTTCTGTGGATTCCGAAATTCTAGGCCTGTTGGATATTCAGCAGAGTAAAAGCAATGCAGCACATGTGTGTATTTAGCTTTAAGAAAAGTTCGCTAGAAAAACAAGGGAAGGGTTACATGGGATAAAAACAAGATTCTAACTAGTTCTAAGCTCCGCCTTATTTATTTAATTATTTATTAGATTTATACCCCGCCCTCCCCGCCAAGGCAGGCTCAGGGCGGCTTATTCTTCTTTTTCAGTCTAAGAGTAGAACAAATGAAAGAAAAGTTCCTCCCAAAGTTGCACCCCCCCATGTAGGTGCCAAACAACATGTAGCATCTTCCATTATATTGATCAGCCAATAGCTAAGCTTAATCCCACCTCATTAAGAATAGCCCCTCCCTCTTTAAGGCGAGAAATACCTGCCTAACACCTAATTGGTCTATGCTAACTAGCTCACATGAACATGCACAAACAACAGTTGAACTCTTCCATGACAGAAGACAATGAACTTGCAAATCCCAACAAGGCCCCTTTCGTTTCCATTCTGGTTTTACTTTTTAAAGTAAGTTTCTAGTCCCTTGCGCTTTGTCGTCTGTCGGCATGCTGCTGCTTTAAGTAGGGAGTTGAAAATTTTCCCAGAGAGTGATTCTTCTCTTCCTACTCTGCAGGGATCATGCTCCGGTCCTTCGGTGCCTTATGTCGGGACGGCCTTGACCAGCTGCGTGCCTGCTCCCAAACCGTCCTGCACTGCCAGGAGTTTGTTGGGTCCTCAATAGAACAGTTTGCCGTCTTCGGCCTTAACCTGATGGTGACGGCCACATTCCTCCCCCAGGAACATCTCCGGCTCATCCCCGTCTTGGCCGGACTCTTTGCTGTCGGCAGGTAAAGACACCGTCTCTCTGGGTCCTCCAGCCCGGATTCCCACTTGCAGAGCCCTGCTGGATCAGCCCAGCACGCCGTTTCCCACAGTGGCCCACCAAAGGGCTCACAAGCCGAGACACGGAGGCCCGAACCACCTCAGTCGCTGCCTCCCTCAGCAACTGGTACCCTGAGGTACTGAGGTAGATGGACCAATGGCCCTTGTTTGTACCCGTGTGTGTGTGGGGGGTGGAGCCTAAAGAACAGGGGATGGAGCTGATAAAAGACACACCCATATGGGGCCAACCCCCCCCTCCACTTTTGACTTATGGACCTGCAATCTCTGCTTCCCTTGGAAACCCAGAAGACAATAAACTTTGCCTCCGCACATGAGAATGAGCACTCGTGGATATGAGGCCAAACACCTTGTTAGATTAAGGTCGGGGTCCCCAAGGGCGGCTCCTGCTGAGTTTTTCAGAAAGCGCTTGGGCCCGTTGTAAGGCGGGGCTTGTTATTGGTTGCCCTCACTTAAAATGAGCAGGTTTTCTATCGCTGCAACGATGATCTCTAGGTTCCTGTGTATTCCTAGGCATATTTAAACTATCAGATCTCATAAGAACTTCTTTGAGATTTCTGGTTATTTTAAAACCTATTCTAGGTGGAAATTGGCAACCTGGGATGTCTTGTACTGATTGTACGGTGCTGGACTCTAATAGGGCTTTTAGTAGTATTATTAATGTATTAGTGTAGGAGGTTGGAGTGTGGTATTGGCTGCTAGAGTGTAACTGTAAGTGTTAGTTGTGTGTGTTATTGATTGGAGGATCAGGCTAATGTTGGGAGGGGAAGTGGAGTTTTCTGAGTTTTACTTAGCAACTGATCAACCGGTCTGGTGAAATTAGATTGAGCTTTTAAGCAGCTTGGAGTAGTAGAGACAGCAGAGTTTGGTGGCCTAGAGTCTATGACCTGGCGGTCTGAAGCTTCTAATGGAGACGGCCAGTGGAACAGGACATGCTTGAGCGACAAATTCCGGTGCTCTTGAGGAGGGGCAAGTTTAGCGGTGGGCCTAGGCAGTTGGAAGAGGGAAGGTCATGGAGAACTAAGAGAGCTCGGTGCCCTTCCAGCCTTCGGCCCATCCCAAGGGTGGCTGGCAGTGGGGCCGGGGTTGGAATCCCCCCCCCGTCATTGGTGTTGTGCAACGCCAGGTCCATTAACAACAAAGTCACAGTCCTACGCGACTTTGTGACGGGACATCTGGCGGACCTGGTGTGCATGACCGAGACCTGGGTGAGAGATGGGGAGACCCTGAATCTTACCCAGCTAGCCCTTCCAGGCTACTCGGTCCTCCACCAATCACGGAAGAGGGGACGGGGGGGGAGTTGCTATTCTCATTCGGGAGGCTTACACCTTCAGGACACTCCCGTCTGTAGAGATTGCGGGCTTAGAGTGTGTCGGCTTGCTGCTGGGGGCTGAGGAGAGTTTGGCGATTTGGCTGGTGTACCGACCGCCTAATGCACCGGCCAATAGTCTGCCGTCCCTGCTGGAGGCCATGTCAGGCTGGGCGTTGGATCACCCTCGACTTATTGTCTTGGGTGATTTCAACGTCCATGCTGAGGACGTGGCCTCCAGCCGGGCTACGGACCTAGTGGCG
>NW_015173197.1:336258-336444 GCF_001447785.1 Gekko japonicus | reverse complement strand
GGGCTGCGATTGTTGAAACGAGAGCTCAGACGACGAAGAAACAAGAACATCTTATAGGACGTTTATGAGATCCTATGAGATGGCAGTCAAGGCCGCTAAGAAGGAGTTCTATGCGGCTGAGATTGCGTCTGCGAGCTCGCGCCCGGCCCAATTATTTAGTATAATTCGGAATTTGACAACCTTGCC
>NW_015173197.1:312272-335546 GCF_001447785.1 Gekko japonicus | reverse complement strand
TCATTCAGACACCAAGGACAATTAGTAATCCACTCTGAGGAACTTTTGCTGAAACATCTATTGGAGGACAAATCCATTGCAATATCAAGGAATGTTGCCAGATTTTTCTTTATTGCATTTACAAAGCGTTCGTCTGGGGTTCGGAGTTTGGGAGTGCACCTGGACTCCACGTTAACAATGGAGGCCCAGGTGGCAGCCACTGTCAAGTCTGCCTTTTACCATCTTCGGCGGGCTCGGCAGTTGGCCCCCTACCTGGACCGAGATGATCTGGCCACAGTGATCCATGCGACGGTCACCTCGAGGTTAGACCACTGTAACGCTCTCTACATGGGGCTGCCTTTGTCGCAAATCCGGAGGCTGCAACTGGTGCAGAATGCTGCGGCCAGGCTGTTAATGGGTCTCTCTAGGAGGGACCACATTCAGCCTGTGCTGAAAGCGCTGCACTGGTTGCCAATAGCGTACCGAATTCGCTTCAAAGTGCTGGTTCTTACCTATAAAGCCCTACATGGTCTGGGTCCAGCCTACCTGAGGGACCGCCTTACCCCGTATGTTCCCCCAAGAGCACTACGGTCTGGGGCCCAAAACTTACTAACTGTACCAGGCCCCAGAGACGCAAAATTGGTCGCTACAAGGACCAGGGCCTTCTCGGTGGCGGCCCCTACCTGGTGGAATGATCTCCCGGAGGAGATCCGGGCCCTGCGGGCCCTGATGCAGTTCCGCAGGGCCTGCAAGACGGAGCTCTTCCACCAGGCTTTCAAGTAGGGGCCGCCGCCTCCCGCCCCCCCCCCCTTTGTTATACTGCCATCACGGGGGGGGGGAAGAGGCCCTAGGAAGGAAGGAAACATCGGAAACACTGGAACTTTTGAACATCCTAAACCATTGAATGAGTTTGGGGAACCTCTGGACTGGACCGTCATCTTTTGGAGTTTCTTGGATGTGAAGATCAACGAGCACTTTAAATTTACATTTAAATTTGAATTTAAATTTAATTTTGTATTAGGATTGGTTTTAAATGTATATTTGTTTTTTAACTCTGAGAACCATGTTTTATTGTTGCAATATCTATTGCCTGTTAGCCGCCCTGAGCCCTACAGGGGAGGGCGGGATACAAGTTTGATTAATAAATAAATAAATAAGTACTAAATGCCAATAACAGCCTATAATTATTTTGATGGCATATGCCAGAATAACAAACTATTCTCTCATAAGATTGTGATCCCTGAACTTGATTGCTAGTAAATATACTCTTTCTACTAGAGATACTCTCTTCCGTGCCTTTTTTATAACATGTAATGGGTATCCTCTATCTACAAATTGTTCACAACCTAATACTGTTTCTCTCAAAATCCTCCTGAACAGTGAAATTGCATTTCAACCAGTGTTCCCTCTAAGCTGAGTTAGTGCAAGCTAGCTCACAGTTTTTTAGCCTCCAGCTCACACATTTTTTTCTTAGCTCAGGAAGGATGGCTCCAGAGCAAACTAACTTATGCAGTAGCCAACTCGCTCGCTCACAACTTTAATGCCAGTAGCTCACCAAGTAGAATTTTTGCTCACAAGACTCCACAGCTTAGAGGGAGCATTGATTTCAACCACAAAAACTGACCATATGGGATGTTATTTTTCATATGGGGAGGATGAAAGGATCGGTAATGCAAATATGTGTTGCAGTCTGTAAGGTTTTTTTTAAAGTGCGAACCGCCAAACGATTGTCCTCCATCATCCAAAAAAAAAACAACCCTATCCAAATCCCTATTTTCAGTGAACTTGATGGTTTCATGTAATCCATTCAACCAAAGACAGAAGTCAGCCAGTCTCTCTTTGTTGTTGAATACTAAGAATAGATCATACATCAATCTATTGTCGGGTAGTCCTGCCATGAAGTTATTTTCCTGTCTGCTGGAATGTGCTTGCTCTGTAGTTGTGTCATCGCTTGGGTGCGAATGTCTGTCAGGATCCACAGCCAAACAAAGAAGTACACGCTTGTCATAAGGTTATACTTTAATGTAAGAGCTATAGAGGCAGTAACATCAGGTAATGGCTACTCTCCTACAAGCATAAAGAGATATAGGGCATTCGTACGCACCCCCCCACACACTCATAGGCCAATCGGCCTGACTCCCGTGCCGTTACAGCCAAAGCTGGGAATCGAAACCTAAACCACGGGTAATAGATGGGGAGACGCTACATAGACAGCTAGCTAGCAAGGTCATAGATAAGAAGGACAAAGGAATGTGGCATCGGTACACAGGTCAAGCAGCTGCACTCTCGCCCATAAACATCATGGCAGCATAGCTGACATTGTTTCTGCTTCTCCCGCTCACCCCTAAACCGTTACACAGTTCCCCGTGTTTTATATTCATTGCTTATTGGCCTCTAGGGGTCAGGGGTATTGTATGAACCCACTATATCTTCTATTGCCATTTTGTATGAGTCATTCCTGACTCAAAGAGTCCAAGCCGACTTCACCTTACTCTGATCAATAAAGTTGAATCTGCTTAAGAACCTGCTTTTGATACTGAGTCATTGAAGTACCTGACAGAGAGTCAGGAATCCATCACTCCTCTACCCGTATCATTGCCACAATGAGGTGAGAAGAAGAGGATCAAGGAAGACCAGAGGAGCCAGTTGTGCCGGTGACTACCGCACCGGTCACCACAGCTGCACCTGTCACCACACCCGCACCGGTAACCACCACACCGGTGACTTCGGTTCCTCTGATGATGTTGCCCCTGCAGATCCCAGTGTCATTGGGTCTGGGAGCAACAGGAGGGCTCCTCCGTCAGCGACCAAGGGAACCCTCGGGATTCGAGTGGTCCACATTTGATACAACCACTCAAGAGTCCTGGACGCTGACTCCTGGACCGGTAAGAGGAAGCCGGTATGAGTACCAACCAGGCCCCGAGACGGGGGCACGTACTCGCCGCAAAGAAGGAAAGAAGGGCTGGGAGGAATGCCTCGCCCAGATGGAGCAAGCCCAGAATCGGCTGCTTCAGGTGGTGGAAGATGCCCTGATGGGAATTCCTGGCACGGTGGCACAGTTGGTCCAAGCCGAGATGCGCATGCAACAGCAGCAGCAGCAGGTACCGGCCCCAGCTCCAGTGGGACCAGTTCCAGGACCCAGAATGCCAGAGATTCTGCCAAAGGGGTTACTCGATGCCAAGTTTGATGGGACCCCGGAGAACCTGGCCTTTTTTGTGGTACAGGTGTTCATCCAAATGTGGGGCCACCTGTTCCCTACCAATGCCCGGAGAGTGGACTACATAGCAGCTCAACTCGGGGGGGGGGGGGCATGGACTGGTACATGACCGCACAATGCCAGGGGCCCTGAATTACAGGAAGTGGCTGCGTTCATGTGGGCCTTGAGAACAAAATATGAGGACTCGCTGGAAGGTGAGCACGCCCAAAACCACCTGCAAGTATTGAAGCAAGGCAGGCGTATGGTGCAAGAGTACATTGAAGAGTTCGAGAGGTATGCCACTGAAAAGTACGCAGACGGAGAGTGATTTCAGCAAAGCGTACTTTATTCAATCAGGAACAAGATGGCTTTGGCCGGCTCGCAGGCCGGCTTATAGTCCCCGAGAAACCGCCACCCAAAACACACACCCCACTTCCCAATAGGTTATTTGCAGTGGCTGAGAGTCCCATTGGCTTCTCGACCAGGAACCTAGCCCCCTGATTGGAGCGGGCTAGGATACGCATAGTCCATTGTCTCTTGGAGCAAAGCTCGACGGTTGTCTCTGGACTTGTCTGGACTTGTCAGGACTTGATACACTACAGCCACTAAAGTGCAGGGGTGGCCAGATGGGGTGCTTGTGGAGCAATACCAGGCGGGGCTCCACCCCGAAATCCATGAGACCATATTGCGGAGCATGCGCCCCATCTCCTTCAAAGCATGGCTACAAGACGCTGCCAATGCGGAGGCTCGACTCCAGATGATCAAGATAGATGGACCAGCCCAGGAGCCCCAGATGGGGCCCTCAGGAGCAAAGTCAAAAACCCCAAAACTGAAGGATGGCACCCGGGAATTGCGCATGAAGCAAGGGCTGTGCCTCCGCTGCGGAGAGGGTGGGCATTTTGCTGCCAATTGCCCCGGGGCCGTGGGAACATCTGCTCCGGCTGAAGACATGGGGAAGAAGAAACTGGATACTCCATTCAAAAAGGGGACCGCGAAAGTCAAGGTACAACGGGCCCTCCAGTTCGGAGTTGCGGAGGAGAGTTCCTGCTCCACGACCAGTGAGGAAGACGAGCCGGCGGGAAAAGGCCGGGACCTGCTATAAATGGCGTTGAGCAGCAGGTCCAACATTCCCCCGCGCTACACACAGTGAGCAATTACCTCCCCTATTTTTCATTACTGTGACTGTAATGAATCAGGACTTGGGCACTCACATCCGTGTGAGAGCCCTTATTGACTCGGGGTGCGCTAGAGACTTGATAAACCCGTCGTTGGTAATGGGGTTGAAAAACAGTCAGACCCCATAGTGTTCACACAGATGGATGGTTCTTCCATGAAACAGCCAAGTAAATTCCAGACGGGGCCCTTGCGAATGGGAGCGGGGGACCATTCGGAGCACCGTCCGTTTTTTATTGCCCCTGCTGCTAGGTTCCCGTTGGTTTTGGGGAGCCCCTGGTTACACGACCATGACACATATATCCTGTAGGATGAAGGGAAGGTATGTTTCATCTCCCCCAAATGTCAGAACCATTGCTGGGACCCTAGTTGGGGCCCAACTCCTCCCGATGAGCAGGTATGGGTGTGCCTGGCAACTAGGCCATTCCCCCGGCTTACCGAGACTTGGCCAGGGTATTTGAGGAGGAGAAGGCTGATGAGTTACCTCTGAACCGTAACACAGACTGTACGATTGAGTTACTGTCCGATCAGAAGTTGCCCAAGGGTAAGCTTTATGCCATGAGCCCCTCAGAGAAAGTGGAGTTAAGGCGGTTTATTGATAAGAACTTAGCCTGGGGTTTCATCCGCCCCACCTCCTCCCTGTTTGCTGCTCCTGTTTTGTTCCGGAAAAAGAAGGACGGGGGTCTCCGCCTTTGCATGGATTACAGAGGTTTGAATGCCGTCTTGACCACAAATGCGTACCCCCTCCCTTTAATAAAAGATCTCCTGGCTGAGGTGGCGAAAGGCAAAGTCTTTTCGAAACTGGATCTAAGAGACACGTACTTTCGAGTGCGCATAAGGGAAGGGGATGAGTATAAGACTGCGTTTAATACCCCGCTGGGGCAGTTTGAATATTGAGTTATTCCATTTGGTCTTCAGGGGGCTCCTGGGGTGTTCATGAACCTTATCAATGAAGTGTTGCACAAGCACCTGTTCAGGGGGACCCTTGTTTACTTGGATGATGTGTTACTGTACTCCCCAGATGAACAATCACACATTAAACTGGTGAGGGAAGTACTTCAGACTTTGTACAAAAACAAGCTGTTTGTCAAGCTTTCCAAATGCGAGTTCCACAAGGAGAAAATATACTTCTTGGGCTACCATGTATCTCCTAGGGGTTTGGAGATGGACCCAGCTAAAGTGCGGGATGTCCTAGGGTGGGAAGCCTCCTGCACTAGGAGGCAACTCCAATCCTCCCTCAGATTTTCGAATTTCTATCAAAATTTCATTGCAAATTTCACCCAGGTCAGCCTCCCCCTCACTGATTTGCTCAAGACTAAGGGGAAAGGGCCGGAGAGTACCAAGCCTAGGCTGGCATGGAACTCTGAATGCCAGACGGCTTTTGACAAACTGAAATTCTTATTCACTTCGGAGTCGATGTTGCCCATCCGGATGAAAACAAAAAATTCATTGTGCAAGTAGACGCATCGGATGTGGCTATGGGAGGGGCTATCCTGCAAGAGGTGGTGGATGGCAAACTGCCCCCCTTGGCTTATGTGTCACAAAGGTTTAATGCCACCAAACAAAATTGGGATGTTTGGGATAAGGAGGTTGGAGCCATCCGACTCGCCCTGTCTACTTGGAGACATTGGCTGGAGGGGGCGCGGGTGCTGTTTGAGGTTTGGACTGATCATAAAAACCTCAAGGTTCTTCACATGCCACATAATTTAAATGGCAAACAGCTGAGGTGGGCTAATTTCTTTTCAAAGTTTCAATTCACGCTGCACCATTTCCCAGGGAAGGTGAACTCCTTGGCTGACGCTCTGTCGTGCCTCCCACAACATGACAGCCAAAGGGAGGGAGTAGTGGACTCGATATTCACCCCCGCCAGACTGGGTGGGCCGGTTGTCACACGTAGTCAAATGAAAGCGGAAGGGAAGATAAGGGGGAGGGACTGGTCCACCGAATTTGCCTCCGCTTTTTTGGACGCTGATCGTGCGAAAGTGGAATCAGATGAGGGTCTGGAAAAGAGGCAAAATGGGTGCTGGTATAAAGACCATCGCCTCTTCATCCCCAAGACCCTGCACAGTCAGGTGATGACTGTGGTTCATGGATCTAAGCTGGCAGGTCATCTTGGCTATCTAAAGACGTTGCATCTGTTATAGAGGAGTTCTGGTGGGCGGGCATGCGGAAAGACATTTCTTTGTATGTACAGTCCTGCCCCACTTGTATCATGTGTAACCCCCCCCCCGGTAAACCTCCGGGACTATTGCAGCCTCTGCTGACTCCTACCCAACCGTGGGAAGTTGTGTCTATGGACTTCATCACAGACTTACCTCCTAGCAGGGCAGAAACGACTATTTGGGTAGTTGTGGAGATGTTTTTCAAGCAAGCACATTTCCCCCTCTGAAGCGGTTGCCTACCGCCAAACATTTGGCCAAGTTGTTTATGCATAACATTGTTAAATTCCATTCAATCCCTAAGAAGGTGGTCTCTGACTGGGGGTCCCAATTCGTGACTAAATTCTGGGGTGAATTACTGAAGTCCCTTGGTATTGAGCGGGCCCTCAGTAGCGCCCAGAGATGGACAGCCAAACTGAACGGGTTAATCAAACCCTTGAACAATTTTTGCCCTGCTTCACTAATTTCCAACAGGATGATTGGACTGAATTGCTGCCATATGCAGAATATTGTTACAACAATGCCGTGCATGCGTCCACAGGGGTCTCCCCCTTTCAAGCAGTCCATGGATACGAGGGGTCTCCTCTTCCCTGGTTACCTAAAGACTCTCCAGGGGAGGGGGGCATTGAGAACTGGTGGCACTGCATTTTTTTGCTTCTCCAACAGACTTTGAACAAGGCTAAAAGGTAAAGGTAAAGGTTCCCTTCCTCAAAAGCCAGTCGAATCCGACTCTAGGGTTGCGGTGCTCACCTCCGTTTCAAAGCTGAAGAGCCAGCGCTGTCCAAAGACATTTCCGTGGTCATGTGGCCGGCATGACTAAACACCAAGGCGCACGGAACGCTGTTACCTTCCTACTGAAGTGGTACCTGTTTATCTACTTGCAGTTTCTTGCTTTCGAACTGCTAGGTTGGCAGGAGCTGGAACTAGAGATGGGAGCTCACTCCATCATGCGGCACCCGGGTCCAGGTCTGAATGTCTGGGACCCAGCCTGGGCTCAACCCCCTCCTGTAACGGTGGATGGTCAACCACATTTTGAAGTTGCTCAAATCTTGGACTCTCGCTTGAAACATAACCGCTTTTATTATCTAGTTGAATGGGTTGATTTTGGGCCTGAACACAGGGAATGGGTTAAAGCCACCCATGTGCAGGCTCCTCGCTTGGTCCACCTCTTTCACTCTCGCTTTTGTGACAAGCCGGGGGAGGGGGCCTTGGGAGGGCGGGATGTCGGGTAGTCCCACCATGAGGTTATTTTCCTGTCTGCTGGAATGTGCTTGCTCTGCAGCTGTGTTTCGGTTTTGCTCCTTATTAGCTGGCTGGCCTTGAGTGCTCATTGCTTGGGCGTGAATGTCTCAGCTTCTCCCGCTCACCCCTGAACCGTTACACAGTTTCCCGCATTTTATATTCATTGCTTATTGGCCTCTAGGGGTCAGGGGGTATTGTATGAAGCCACTATATCTTCTATTGCCATTTTGTATGAGTCATTCCTGACTCAAAGAGTCCAAGCCGACTTCACCTTACTCTGATCAATAAAGTTGAATCTGCTTAAGAACCTGCTATTGATACTGAGTCATTGAAGTACCTGACAACTATATGGAACAGGTTTGGGTCACCGGTAAGGTGGTGGCGCTCAAGAAAATCTGCCTGGACACGTGAGTGCCCAGCAACTTTCCCCCTCATCTACCACCCACCCTCCAAAACCAAACAAAAACCCTAGTGGGGGTGGGGCACTAGCCTCTTCGCTGTTTGAAACGGCTGTGGAGGAGCAGGGAGAATAATCTGATCTTCTTTTTGCCGCCTATGGAATGCTTACAAGTGAAGTGTGTGTTTCCCTTCATGCATTTGACAAAGGGGTTTTGCTCTATGAAGTTCTTGCAAGAATAAATGTGTTTGTGAAGGTGCTGCATGACTGCAATTCATTTCTCCCTCCCTTTTAATGAATGGCTGGGTGATGAGCAAAAGGACCTGGGAAAAGTGTGTGTGTGTGTAACCCGAGCCTGCTAGTTTGTTCCTTCCTCCACCAGCAAAGCACGAGGAGATTACAGAGCATGTCTTCTGGTCCGTGATCGTTCTTCCTCAGACTGACTTTTTCTTGTGAGAGGAGGAGGGTCCCTTCTCTCCCCGCCACTCTCTCGTGCTTGCTGAAATCCAAAGAAAGTCATGCGATGGCCATGAGATCCGCCTCCCTGCCTGCCTGCTCTGTTGATATGATGATTTCCCTTAAGTGGAAATGCCAGGTTGCTCTAGGGCAGGGTGCTCGAAGTCTTTCAGCATGCAAAACAGAATGAGGCAATTGCGGGGAGGGGTGTGTGGATAAAGAAGTAAAAATGAAAGAAATCCCGAGCCTGTTTAGCTGCAAAGAGAGAGACTGTCTGTCTTTATGCTCCCTCTAAGCTGTGGAGTCCTGTGAGCAAAAGTTCTACTTTGTGAGCTACTCGCATTAAAGTTGTGAGCGAGTGATTTGGCTACTGCAAAAACTAGTTTGCTCTGGAGCCATCCTTCCTGAGCTAAGACAAAAATGTGTGAGCCGGAGGCTAAAAAACTGTGAGCTAGTACACGCCAACTCAGCTTACAGGGAACACTGGTTGGATCATTGACTGAAGAGCAGCTCTGAGCATGTGCAGAGTGACTTTCCATCCATCACTGGGCCACTGTTGCCAGTTTCCATAGATCTGAAATTAGGAGCCAGGCCAGCCAAATATGCTTGAACCCTTTCCAAGTGAACTTCAGTAACCAGGATAGCGAGAGGGTTGGAATCCACGTCTTAGAAGGAAAGGCTGAAAGAGTTGGGTATGCTTAGCCTGGACATGATTAGAGGGGACATGATTGCGGTCTTCAAATATCTGAAGGGCTGTCATGTAGAAGATGGAGCAGATCTATTCTCTCTTGCTCCGGATTGCGGATTAAGATGCTGACCTGCAGACTGGAAGGTCGGCAGTTTGAGAGTTCCGTGCACCTTGGTGTTTAGTTATGCGGCCCAGTTCCAGAGTGTTTATTGATGTTTGCTTATGTTACTGTTAATGTTACTTTTAAAATAAATATATTAATTATTAAAAGTATAGAATTGGAAACTTTAAAAAAAAAATGTTTTTACTGGTTTTCTCAAAACTGTTTTGACAACAAACAAGGTAAAAAGAATAAGAAGCAAAAGGTGGGTGTGGCTGGATGACCACACTTCTGGTAAAATAAGGGTGTGGCCTAATATGCTATGGTCAGGCCTCACCTGGAGTTTTGGGCACCACATTTTAGGAAGGATGTTGACAAGCTCAAGCATGTCCAGAAGAGGGCAACCTTGCAAGACTAGATCTAATGGGTGGAAATGACAAGGGAGTCAATACCAGCTAAATATCAGGAGAAACTTCCTAACTGTAAGAGTGGTCGAGCAGTGGAACAGACTGCCTCGGGAGGTGGTGGATGCTCCTTCGCTGGAGGTTTTCAAGCGGAGGCTGGACGACCATCTTTCGGGTATGTTGTAGGGCTATCTTTCGGCTATGCTCCTGCAGAGTGCAGGGGGTTGGACTAGATGACCTGCAAGGTCCCTTCCAACTCTAACATTCTATGATTCTGAGTGATGTTGTCAGGGGTGTGGCCTAATATGCTAATGAGTTTCTGCTGTTTGGTGTGGTCCATTATGCTAATGAGTTCCTGCTGGGCTTTTTCTACAAAAAGAGCCCTGGGTGTTAGAATATAACAATCCCACATCTAAGGTGACCAATATTGCATCCCTAGGTATAGTACGTCCTTCAATTTTAGAAATAAAATTCAAAGTATCCTTAACATAACTCTGTATAATAGGAACAAAAGGTTTTAAATAGAAATCAACAAACTGAGATAATGGTTCAAGTACAGACCTAAATGCAGACATAATGGGGTGATTTGGAGGGGGAAACGCAAGTTTATGCACCTTTGGCAGTGTGTAAAGTATACGCACATAAATTCTATATAAAACTTTTGCTCTGTGTATCAGTGATGTGTCCTAATTCTCGAGCCTCATCTTCCACGATCTTAATTAATCTAGAGATAATTTCTGTAGGATTACAAGAAAGAGGAATGTAATATGCCATGTCACTCAATTGTCTCTCTATTTCAGCAAAATAAACTTGTGTATTTTGAATCACTAAAGCCCCGCCTTTATCAGCTTGTTTTATAGGTATGGATGGGTCTTCTGCCAATGATTTTAAAGTGACCTACTCAGTACGAGAAAAACTATATGTCCTAAATCTCCTGGAAGTTTCTAATTTGTCAATTTCTCTCAAAATCAATTTCTCAAATACCGCAATAAGTGAGTCAAAATTAGGAGGTATAAATGTCGACTTAGAGTGGAATCTGGAGATTTCTATGTTCCGTGACTCACCCCAAAAACTTTTTAACCAAAGCTGTCTAATTTTTTTAAAAAATCAATTCTAATATGGAAAGAATCATAAGAAGGAGTAGGAACAAATCCTAAACCATCACCTGCTCTCCCACGTCAAAAGTTCTTTCCCTGGCATTCCGGTCGTACCAGAGTTTCTGTTTGCCCTGTGCATTGGCCATAGTACTCTGGACCTGCCTCATAATTGCTTCCATTTTTCCTCTGAGACTTGATACGTAATCCACTACAGATGTTTTTCTTTCTGATATCTTTCCTTCCCATTCCTTTTACTAAACTAAGGCTACGGTCACACGGAGCATTAGCCACACTACAGAGATGGAAGATAGGCGTATTTTCCGGGTGCGATCACACCGCAACATCTGGGAAGCGTAGAGCTCCCGTGGCGAACCCGAGGCTTCCCGCTGAAGATGCGGAGTTAAAAACTAGTACCTCCGAGGTACTAGTTTCCGGAAACCGCGGGGCAAGGGCTGGCGTCTGATCGCGTTTCCGGTGGTGGCATCCGGCGCCCGCCCATGTCCCTTCGCAAACAGGTTTTTTTCCCCCCAAGTCTCCACAAGATGCGCAGAAGCACCCAACGGCGCATGCGTACAAAGAGGAAAGCGAAAGTGCCGTTTCGGCTTAAAAAAATTAATGACCCCGTTTGTCACAGCAGCGGCACCTAGCCATTGCTTGTGTGATCACGCCGCGCCACTTCTTTGCTGCGCTGCAGGATCGTTGTGTGATCGCCACCCTTGTTTACCCGCTGGCGCCAAGGGAAGGACCCGTGGTGTGCTGCTGGCGCGTCGGATCGCGTAATCGCGGATCAAACTCCGCCAGGGCCAGGGGTCATTTGGGGGGGACGCGGGGGGACGCCATCCCCCCAGGTGAGGTGCGGGAGGGCGGGGCCTGGAGCTCCCTGCTGGTGCCCGCTGGAGGTCGCCGCCAGCTGTGGGGAGGACACACTTCCGGTGATGTCAGGGTGTGTGGCATATGCTAATGAGTTATGCTAATGAGTCCCCCTAGCTCTTTTTCTACGAAATGACCCCTGGCCAGGGCAATTAGCCACGCCTTCCCCCCGCGATATCCGGCCAGTGTGACCGGGACCTAAGGGTTCCCCGAGGATAACACCCATACATCAATTCAAATGGGGAGAATCCTGTGGTTTCCTGACATACCTCCTGATATGCAAATAGAAAATAGGGAAGCTTGTCATCCCAATTGTTTGGGTGATCTTGCACATATACCTTAATCATGCCCTTTAAACTGCCATTGAACTTTTCCATGAGACCATTGGTCTGGGGATGAAATGCGGTGGTCTTCAAATGCTTGATGCCACAACATTCCCATATGGCCTGCATGATTTCAGATAGAAGTACTGTGCCTTGATCAGATAGTATTTCAGCAGGGAATCCTTCATCTCAGAAAAATCTTTAGAAGCGCTTCTACAACTGATTTCACAGCCACAGAAGAGAGTGCCTCTGCCTCTGAGTATTTAGTTGCAAAGTCTACTAGTGTTAGGATGTATCTGCATCCCTTTCTGGTGGGTTTGGGAAGTGGTCCCACTATGTCAATCCCCACTCTACGGAAGGCCTCTCCAATGATGGGTAAGGGGGTGAGAGGAGTTTTTACTTCATGCCCTCGTTTCCCCACCTTCTGACAAATCTCACGTCTTTGGCAATACTTTTTCACGTCTTGTGAAATTCTACGCCAGTAATAGTCTTCCATTAACCTTTTCTTTGTTTTACTAATTCCTAGATGACCTGCACACGGGATGTCATGTGACAGCTCAATCAAAGGTTGTCTGTATATTTTGGAACAACCAACAGTTTTACACGCTCCCAATTTGACTTGATCCCTTTTGGTTTCCAAATCCTGTACATTACCTCACTTTCCCACACAAAATTGTCTGGTTCCGTCTGTCTTTCTGCCTGGCTTTCTCTCTTATGACCTTTCACTCAGGGTCTGTTTTAATCTCTTTCTAAAACTCCTCAGAGTTTTCATTTATGCATCCTCCTTTTTCTTGGGATACTACAGCAGTACTAACAGGGATTGCTGAGTCTGTATTTCTCCTTTCCTCCTGCAATGTATCAATTGTGTCTGTTGCTAAGATACCTAGGGGCCTGTTTTCTAGGCCTGTTGGTTCACCTAGTTGCAAATCTTTTGAGTCTGTACATATTCAAATCCTTGCCTTTGCTCCCATTACATCCCTTCCTAATATTACTGGTATTTTCTGTTCTTTAATAACTGCTACAGGGTAATATTCTTCTTTCCCCTCCAGTTAATTTTCAGCTGTGCTAATGGCATGCATTTAACACCTTGTAAGGATATACGCTTATCTGGAATAATGTTTTCATTGTTAACCAAATCCTCCTTAACTAGAGTGACTGATGCTCCTGTGTCTAGAATGGCTAAAGTATCTCTCCCATTTATTTGTACCACCTCTCTAAGTTCAGTATCTTGTGCAATCTTATTTATTTTTACACCCCACTCAAGTAAACTGTTTCTTCAGTGTTTATGGGTAACGGAGCATTTTACTGGTTCTTTCAGGTAGAACTGTTGGAGTCCCTAGCCTGTTCTCTCACATTCTCTGAGCTAGTTCTAGTGATTCTCTGTACATGCTCAAGTGTTGTCTGTTTGAGTTGGTTCTTTGTACATCTGTAAGATAAATGCCCTTCTTGACCACGCAAAAACATTGTCTATCTTTCCAATATCCACCTTTGTTTCCTTCTATACTTTTATCCTGTCTTTTTGTAATCTCAGTTCTCTTATATATTCCTTTCCTTTCCTCTTCTTGGCCTCTCCTTGATTTAAAAGCTGGTTTATAAAGAAAGTCTTTCTTTTCTTGGTGGTCCCAAGAACCTCTGTTAAGTATTAACTTATCAGCCCAATCTGCTGCCTGTTTGACATTCTCTGGATGCTTATATTTTACCAGAAGCCTGATCTCTGAGGGAAGTTGAAATAAAAAATTGATCCAAAATCATTATTCCCTCTTTAGAGTTACCTTTGGCAGATGACATCCAATTATCAAAATAGTCTGTCAGTTTAGCACTAAACGACTTAAGTCACGTCTCTTTCTGTGGTACTAGACTTCTAAACTTCTTTCTGAAGTAATCAGCACCTAATCTGAATCTGTCATCTGCTGCTTCTTTATATTCAGCATAGACAACAGGTTTATCTGAGGGAAATGTGTTGTAGATTTCAGCCAATTCCCCTCAAATTAAAATGGGTAAATACTTCATATATTGTGTGTCTGGTATTCCCCAGTTCTGAGCAGACCTTTCAAAAGTTGACAGAAAGGTTTGTGGATCCTCTGATACATATACCATGAAATCTTTTAGGGTAACCCAAGGAAAATAAACTCTGGGTTCAGGGTTTCCCTCCTTTTTATAACCTATTCTTAAGTCTCTAATTGTATTCTTTCTGCTTTCAAAGTGGCTTGTCTTTCTATCTCTTGAGCTCTGAGATTAATTTTTCTAGTTCTAAATTCTGCTTCAATTTTCCGCTTCTCTCTCAGAAACGCTAAATATTCTGGATTGGGGTTATATATCCCTGGCTGAGAAGCTAAGTGCATTTTTTGCCTCTGTCTTCACTGTGGAAGATGAGAAGTGCTTGCCCACTAGGGGTAAAAGGAGTATTGAAGGATGATAGGGAAATGGCTGAGAAGCTAAATGCATTTTTTGCCTCCGTCTTCACTGTGGAAGATGAGAGGTGCTTGCCCACTCCAGAGCCGCTGAGTTCGGGAGGGGTGTTGAAAGACCTGAGTCAGATTGAGGTGATGAGAGAGGAGGTCCTAAAACTGATAGACAACTTTAAAACTGATAAATCACCAGGCCCAGATGGCATACATCCAAGAGTTCTGAAAGAACGCAAATGTGAACTTGTGGATCTCCTGACAAAAATATGTAATCTTTCCTTAAAATCTGCCTCCATTCCTGAGGATTGGAAGGTAGCTAATGTCACTCCCATCTTTAAAAAGGGTTCCAGAGGAGATCCGGGAAATTACAGGCCAGTCAGTCTGACGTCGATACCGGGTAAATTGGTGGAAACCATTATTAAGGAAAGAATTAGTAGGCACATAGATGAACAAAACCTATTGAGGCAGAGTCAGCATAGGTTCTGTAAGGGAAGATCTTGTCTCACTAACCTGTTAATGTTCTTTGAGGGGGTGAACAAACATGTGGACAAGGGGGATCCAATAGATATTGTTTACCTTGACTTCCAGAAAGCTTTTGATAAAGTTCCTCATCAAAGGCGCCTAAGTAAGCTCAAAAATCATGGGATAAAAGGACAAGTCCTTTTGTGGATCAAAAACTGGCTAATTAATAGAAAACAGAGAGTGAGTATAAATGGGCAGTTCTCCCAGTGGAGGGGTGTAAGCAGTGGGGTACCACAGGGATCAGTACTTGGTCCACTGCTTTTTAACTTGTTCATTAATGATTTGGAGTTGGGAGTAAGCAGTGAAGTGGCTAAATTTGCGGATGATACGAAGTTGTTCAGGGTGGTGAAAACCAGTGAGGATTGTGAGGCACTCCAAAGGGATCTGTCAAAGATGGGCAAGTGGGCGTCAACATGGCAAATGGGGTTCAATGTGGCCAAGTGCAAGGTGATGCACATTGGAGCCAAAAATCCTAAATATAAATACACATTGATGGGGTCTGAACTGGCAGAGACAGATCAAGAGAGAGATCTTGGAGTTGTAGTAGATAACTCACTGAAAATGTCGAGACAGTGTGTGACTGCAATAAAGAAGGCCAATGCTATGCTGGGGATTATTAGGAAGGGTATTGTAAACAGATCAGCCAATATCATAATGCCGCTATATAAATCAATGGTGCGACCTCATCTGGAATACTGTGTGCAATTCTGGTCACCACACCTTAAAAAGGATATTATAGCTTTGGAAAAAGTGCAGAAAAGAGCAACTCGAATGATAAAAGGGTTGGAACACTTTCCCTATGAGGAAAGGTTAAAGCGCTTAGGGCTCTTTAGCTTGGAGAAACGACGACTGAGGGGTGACATGATTGAGGTTTATAAGATTATGCATGGGAAAGAGCAGGTAGAGAAAGAGGTACTTTTCTCCCTTTCTCACAATACAAGAACCCGTGGGCACTCCATGAAATTGCTGAGCGGTCGGGTTAGAACGGATAAAAGGAAGTACTGACCTCCTGGTGGCACCTGGTATTTCTGGCCACTGTGTGACACAGAGTGTTGGACTGAATGGGCCTTTGGCCTGATCCAACATTGGTGTTTCTTATGTTCTTATCCCCTCAGGGTTTCTCTCACCTGTGGTTCTACTAGTCTCCACGCTACTATGTATAAGAATAACTCATTTTTACACTTTTCCCCTCATGAGTTAAAATTTAATTCTTTGCACTTCGGAATCAGAGCCTCCTCCTTCATTCCTTCATTTTTCTCTTTTTTGTATTTCTTTCCACAATTTTATTAAACCTCACAAGAGTATGTTTTCAGTTAGAATTCTACTAATTTCTTCACGTCTTTTCACTTTATCAGAATGTTTTCTATCTCTTGAGTCTTTTCCATTCCTCGGACTGTTTTATATCCCACCCCTAAGCCAACACGTGTCACGGTACCACTCTTTTGTGAGGTTAGGTGCGATGTAGTTTTAAATGTCTTCTTGTTTCTTTCTCTCAGAGTATCTACCTCTGTCTCCAGGAATTTAATTCCAGTCTGTAATTAACCTTTCCCACAGTATTGTGCGAGCTCTAAGGCCCCTTCGTTGGACTATGTGGTTCTGAGGACGACACTCTTATATTTTAAACAGCTTATGACTCTGGTTAACAATAAACACGATAAAACTTTATTGGTAAAAGAAGCGTGTTGGTTACAAGCAATGTTCCCTCTAAGCCGTGGAGTCTTGTGAGCAAAAATTCTACTCTGTGAGCTACTGGCATTAAAGTTGTGAGCAAGCGATTTGGCTACTGCATAAACTAGTTTGCTCTGGAGCCCCATCCTTCCTGAGCTGAGACAAAAATGTGTGAGCTGGAGGCTAAAAAACTGTGAGCTAGCTCACGCTAACTCAGCTTAGAGGGAACACTGGTTACAAGACGTCGCTCAGTAAAATCTTTCCCCTTTTTACTCAGGTCTCTGTCAGCTTTTCCCCCTCACACTCTTAAAATACTCTTGACTATATTAGATTTTGCCTAATATGGCCCCTTATGGATATTTTCTTCCTCCTTTAGAAGCTTCATGCCTTTCACAGCACTTCTATGAGATCCTAATGAGAAGGCTGCTTCTCAGACTCTGTGCAGATTGAAGTCAGTAGCTGTCAGTTGTGGTCAAATTCAAACTTCAAACTGAACCCTCCGCCTTCTCTCTCTCTCCCCCCACCCACACACCTCCTAGCTCCGCCCACACACACAGTCACCAACCAATCACCTCACTCACTCATCTCTCTCTTTCACCCCCACCCAGTTCTTCTGACACTTACCAACCACTTAAAAACAAACACAGACATATATCTTGAAATCATTACAAAGACCTATTAGTTGTTTAAAAATTCCAGGGTTTAAGAAATAAAAAGGCGCACTGAGCATGCGTAGACCGTATTTCTCCAAGCGAGCCGACATCAGGAACCTGCGCAGTCACAGCTAGCTATCACGAGCAAGGTCATAAGCAATCAGTTACTGCCTGTCAGCATTTAGTATTTTCCCCAGAATGCATTTAAGCATTGAACCAAAGTGAATACCTGAATATATATTCATGATTGATGTCTATCTCTGTAATTAGAATCACCAATGGCACTTAACATATCTGTATGTCTGTGTATGTCATAGGTGCTAACTGAGTCCACTAAGGTTAGTCTACTAAAGCAGACAGAGTGCTGAGTGCATAACAATGTCACATATAAACTGTGCGTACAACACTCTTGCCAAAAATGGGTTGCGATACGTAAGATATCCCAAAACAACGATGGGAGAAGCTTGAACCGTTGGCTATGAATTAATCCAAAGCAACATACTTCTTACTAGCTAGTAAGCTAGTAAAGTTCTAGCTGCTGGATTACATGGCTCAACAAGGGGAAATCAAACAAATTCATGGTCTGTTATGTTGTCAAAGGCTTTGGCGGCCAGAGTTCATTAGCTGTTGTAGATTTTCTGGGTTGTCTGGCCGTGGTCTTGGCACTGTAGGACCTGATGTTTTGCCAGTAGCTGTGACCGTCATCCTCAGAGGTATAACACAAAAGACGGAGTACTCCATCTTTTTGTGTTATACCTCTGAGGATGCCAGTCACAGCTACTGGCGATAGGTCAAGTCCTACAATGGCAAGACCACGACAACCCGGAAAAATCTACAACAGCTCATGATCTATTGCTAGCCAAATGAAACCACCGTGTTCAGAGATAGTATACCTCTGACCACCAGCATAACAAGCAGAAAAGATGGATGGGGATGGGTTAAAGGGTAAGTTAAGCAGAAAGGGACCATTTAAATAATGCTCCCTCTAAGCTGTGGAGTCTTGTGAGCAAAAATTCCACTTTGTGAGCTACCGGCATTCAAGTTGTGAGTGAACGATTTGGCTGCTGCATAAATTAGTTTGCTCTTGAGCCCTCTTTCCTGAGCTAAAACAAAAATGTGTGAGCCGGAGGCTAAGAAAACGGTGAGCTAGCTCACACTAACTCAGCTTAGAGGGAGCACTGGACCATTATATATAACTGGAGCTAAAAGTGCTGAGTTTTAATGGGGAATCCCACCCCCCGCCCCGGAATTTAAAGGTTGCATTTCCCCCTGACTTTGTTACAGGGCTTTGAAATTTCTATGTATGTTAAAGGAGATGTGGGGCCCCCCCCCCCCCCCCCCTTCCCCCCCCCGCTTGCTCCTCCAGTGAAAGTATAACAGGAGTGGCTGAATCAGTTTCTCCTGGGTTCATCGCTCCAGGTTGAAATAAGAACCTCTGGGATTACAGGGTATTATGCCGCACGGCTTTATGATCCATTTCAGTGCTCTTTCTTCACACCAGAGTAGAAGTGGAAAAACAAGCCAGAAAACGGGAATTGGGCCTGCCATTTTACTCCATATTTTCGATCTCCTGATGGAAAGAATAAGCACACCCCCACTCTGAAATCCCACCCGCAGATTTTTAAAAATGATCTGTAAAGATGTGGGGTCTCAGTTGAAAGATCTTGGGGAGTAGGTATTGGAAAAGGCCTTCCATCAGTATTGGATTGGACCATCCTGAGTAAGGTGGACAAATGGTCTGACTTGGTATGGATTTATGTTTCTGAGGTCTGTAGAGAAAGGGGTGCTTTTCCCCCTGCATGCGAAACGCAGCTCTTGAGGACTTTGGAAGAGATGGACCTTTGGCCTGATCCAGCAGAACTCTTGACATCATATGGGTGTGTTCAGACAGGCCGTTTAGTCCGCTTTCGGCACGCTTCAGTAACGGATTTTATATCCACGTTCACACACCCAACATCTGCGCACCGTCCCCAGCCGTCGCTTTCCGGCTCAAACCCCCTTTAAAACGGAGTATTTTGTTACCAGGTCCCCAAGTGGTGTTTTCCTGATTCTCCGGTTCCAGCCGCACTTTTCTGACGTCTGATCACTCCTGCGGTGTAAGACACTTCTGGTTTAACCCCCCTCCCCACTTGAAAGCTGCCCGAGGCTTCCACTTTTCACCCGCCATTTTTTTAATGCGTTGGTGGTGTGCGCATAGGCAGAGCTCCGCCACCGCGTTTAGAAAACCGACATTTAAACGGTCACTTGTCTTAGCGTTTAGATGAGTTCGGGATCTCACGGAGCCATTTTCAGGTCAAACATTTAAAGGGAAGTCTTTTGTGGGAGGGGTTGGATTGATTTGCCCTGGTGGTTCTGCGCATGTGCCATGATAGTTCCCCCCCTTCTACGGAGGGGTGCCTATGCGCATGCGCAAACTGAGGAAAAATTTAAAAAACCTGCCGACACACGCTCCCGCGCGTCAGTAGCATAGACGCCGGGGAGTGACGTGACTGCACGGTGAGGCGGGATAAGGGAGGTAAGTGTGATCGATTCGCGATTATCCAGATCAAATATTATCTGGTTAGAACCGGAGCAGTTTAACCTGCTCCCAGCAGGCCGTCTGACCACACCCTATATCTAACAGTCTTCTGCCCAGATCTGCGGAAACTTAATATCTGCAGATCGGGGTCACATCGACAGAAAACAGATCTGCAAAATTTGGGGGGAACCCCCCCCCAGGTTTGCAGAAAAATCTGAAAAATACATTGGGGTTTTTAAATCTCCCCCAAACAAGAGTGCGTGTGAAGACAGGAAGAATCACATGGGGGGGGGGGTAATGGGACGACTGATCCCACAAGTTTCCTGTTTGTACTAAAATGGGATTCAATAAATTCAGAGAAGAAAGATCTAGCAAGTCTTCCAGTCATGACAGCTTAATCGACCCTCCATGTTTAGAGGTACTGTGCCTCTAACCAAATGCCAGTGAGAGATTCTAGGGGAGTACCTCCTTGCTCTGGGGCCTTGTGAGCTTCCCAGCGACATCAGGGTGGATTCCAGTGTTCCCTCTAAGCTGAGTGAGTGTGAGCTGGCTCACAGTTTTTTAGCCTCCGGCTCACACCTTTTTGTCTTAGCTCAGGAAGGAGGGCTCCAGAGCAAACGAATGTATGCAGCTGCCAAATCGCTTGCTCACAGCTTTCATGCCACCAGCTCACCAAGTAGAATTTTTGCTCACAAGGCTCCAAAGCTTAGAGGCCTCTGCTGGGAAAAGTATATGAGAAGACACGGACCTTCAGATTCAACAAGGCTCTTCTGAACTAGGACCTTGGTCCCAAACAGACGGCTTGAATTGCAAGCGGACACGCAACTAGAAGTGAGTCTGGCTGAAGCCGGATGTTTATTGCATTCAGGCAACGCAGCATTAATTTAGAGAGATTAAAAATAATAGTACGAGTCGCATTTGGGGCATTTCTGGAGAGCAGACCATCGTCAGTGCTTCACGGAAGAAGCCGCTGTCCCAGTTCCTTTCTCTGTTCCTCTGAGCTGATGTGGTTGCAGCGGACCAGTTCCAAGATGGCAGCCTCAGATCCAAGAGCCGGGTCTGGCCTCTTCTGCCAGGGGCCCCTGAGATGCCACAAGCGGTGCGTCAGGCAGAGGACTCCAAGGAGGACGGGACCCCCACACAGCACAATCACTGCAATCAGGAGCAGAAGGCCCTGGGGTCCATGGAAGAGGTTTCCACCATGGGGCAGATAGGTGCGAATTGGCTGGGAGCAGGAGCGGGTGGGCTCATCGTAGGCACTGAAGGGTGGGCAGGCTGTGCAGTTGTTGGCTGTTCCTCCACGGCACGTGTAGCATGAGAAGTGGCAGGCTGCGCACGTCTGGACCGTGCGGGAAGGAGCGCTGGGGTCACGGGAACGACGGGAGTGGTTGTAATACCTGGGCGGGCAGTAGGAGAGGCACAGGTGGTGGAAAGCGTAGAAGGGGCTGGTGCATTCTGGGGAAAGAGAGGCGGATACATGTCAGAAAGGCTCCTGACTGGAGGTCTTCCTCACTTTGCAAAAGATTACACTGGGTGCCAGGTCTGGGTTGGAAAATACCTGGAGACTTTGGGGGTGGATCTGGGAGAAGGTGGGGTTTGGGGGGCTGCGGTGGCTCAGCGGTTAAGATGCTGAACTGCAGACCAGGAAGGTCTGTAGTTCAGCAGTTCGAGACCCGAGTGCCGCAGGACGGAGTGAGCTCCCATCTCTGGCCCCAGCTCCTGCCAACCTAGCAGTACGAAAGCAAGAAATTGCAAGTCGATAAATAGGTACCACTTTGGTGGGAAGGTAACAGCATTCTGTGCACCTTGGTGTTTAGTCATGCCGGCCACATGACCACGGAAACGTCTTCGGACAGCGCTGGCTCTTCGGCTTGGAAACGGAGATGAGCACCACATCCCTAGAGTCGGATTTGACTGGCTTTCGAGCAAGGGAAACCTTTACCTTTACCTATATATATATCTGCGGGAGTGCTGCGGGAGGAAGGTGGAATGCTGGAGGGAAACACAGCCGGAGTTTAGTTCAAGTCTGCCACAAGGGGAGTGCCGACGGAGTTCGATTCTGCCTCAGGAAGAGGCCAGTGAGAGCTCAGGTCAGGAAAACAGCAGGCAGAGTGATTTGGCTCTACTACTGACAGAGAATTGTGTACCCGATTGTTAGGCCTGTCTCTGGTGTGGAGCAGACCTGAAGCCACTCAGTCTGGCTCTTGGGAAAGGGCAGGCTGCAGTGTGGGTGTGTGTTAGGATCCAGCCGAGTGGCTAGTCAGTAAAAACCTCTGTAGGCCTCAGAGATACATCTCTAAGGCTTCCAAACTCGGGATGTTGTTAAATATCAAAAGCACCGTTGAGCCAGCAATATATTTGACGTCAGTGGAGGGAAAGAATTCTAGAAGGGCATTTGCCCTGGCTAGATGTTCTGCCCTTCCGTCTGCGGTTATTCAAGGCAGGGACAACAAAAAACCCTACTCTGAAAGGCTATTGCCACGCCTTTTAAGTGAGGTTGAATCGGCAGAGCCTATGTTCTTCAGCCTTCCATTTTACAGGGAGGCTCGTCTCAAAATTATTACCCCATTCGTCGATCAGACACCTGGGCACATTAATACAAACAATTTGTGATTGACCCAAGGTCACACCAGCAGCTGCATGCGGAGGAGTGGGGAATCAAACCCGGTTCCCCCAGATTAGAGTCTGCGCTCCTAACCACTACAGGAAGCTGGTGCTCAGTTTGGTGTAGTGGTAAAGGACTTCTGCCGGCAGTGTTCCCTCTAAGCTGAGTTAGCGTAAGCTAGCTCACAGTTTTTTAGCCTCCGGCTCACACATTCTTGTCTTCACCCAGGAAGGATGGCTCCAGAGCAAACTGATTTATGCAGCAGCCCAATCACTCGCTCACAACTTTAATGCCAGTAGCTCACCAAGTAGAATTTTTGCTCACAGGACTCCACAGCTTAGAGGGAACATTGCCGGTAACGGAGAACAAGACGGAATGCCCCAAACAACTCACCCTGGCAGGTCCCATCAGCGTCTCGCCTCACGCACTCGCTTACCACCCAGGCGGCTGCCCTTCTCGCGGACATATCCTCATCCGTCCCGTACAGCTTCAATACAAAGTGGGTGAGGAAGCCTTTGGAGGGATGCAGAAGAAGAGGGAAATGTGAGTGCTGGAAAGACCCGTCACGTGCGCCTGAAATCCTCAGCCTCCAGATTTCTCCTCGGATTTTGAAGAACCAAACAATTCAGGCCTTGCTTCCAAAGTGGAAACAATGCGCTAGGAATCCTTCGCAATCCCATTTTTATTTCCTTTTCCCCACCAGCTCTGAATTCCCGTGCATCCTCTCCCACCCCAGCATTACCAGTGGTGGGGAGAAGGGGCTACGTTCTGTGACATTTTTTTAAAAAAAGGAAAAGGTACTGAGCATTACAGAGAAAA
>NW_015173197.1:296150-312065 GCF_001447785.1 Gekko japonicus | reverse complement strand
CCCCCCCCCCAATAGCCAGCAATCCAAAACAGTCCAGTGGAGCCTGAGCGCTGGGCATTGCCTTCTGACACACTTCTGGTGATGTCAGGGGGCGTGGCCTATGCAAATAAGTTATGCTGATAAGTTATGCTAATGAGCTCCTGCACCTCTTTTTCTACGAAATGACCCCTGATGACAAGTCATATCTGACAAATACTGTGAGATGGCACGTTGCCCCGGGAGGTACGAGGGCTCTTCTGGGTGAGGCTGATGTTGTTTGGGTTGGCTGTGGGGCAAGCCCAACCTCGGCCCCGTGGCCCACCAACCCCATTTTGCCCCCCCAGGCCCTGGAACTTCAACGACATCAGTGACCAAAACTGATTGCTACCCCTGTCCCATGCCCAGGAGGGAACTGCCAAGCTGCCAAGCGCAGGTAGTGGGGAGAATGACACAGGCTATGTGCTGTGCCCTGGGGTCCGTGGGAGTCCCTCAAGTCGCCTAAAACTTATGGGATGCTGATGAGTCGGAACTGTGGCCTGGGATGGAAGACAAGCCACCCTGGGCGCTAGGAGAACTCCGATGGTCTGCCCTGCTTGCTGAGTTGGGGGGAAGGTGGTCAGCTTACCTGTGTTGTATGCATCTCCCTTGTTCTCCAGCAGAAGGGTCCAGGTGCCACGCGGGTCTTCATCCCAGTAGTGTGTGGACATAAAGGACCAGTCCTTGTACCCGTTGCGGCTAGTATCGTAAGGCCTAGCAGACAAAGTCACGAACTAAACGCTGAGCCACTAGGAAATCTTCCCACTTTAACCTATTTTATTTTTGGATTTTGTACAACCTGTTACATGTGCAAGGCATTTCCCACAGCTTCCCACTCCTTCAGTGGTTCTGCATGACTTCCCCTGCCTTAACAGAAAGAGAGAAAGAGAGAAAGAAAGAGAGAGAGAGAGAAAGAGAGAGAGAAAGAGAGAGAGAAAGAGAGAGAGAAAGAGAGAGAGAAAGAGAGAGAGAAAGAGAGAGAGAAAGAGAGAGAGAAAGAGAGAGAGAAAGAGAGAGAGAAAGAGAGAGAGAAAGAGAGAGAGAAAGAGAGAGAGAAAGAGAGAGAGAAAGAGAGAGAGAAAGAGAGAGAGAAAGAGAGAGAGAAAGAGAGAAAGAAAGAGAGAAAGAAAAAGAGAAAGAGAGAGAGTAAAAAAAGACAGACAGACGGCAGGCAGGAAGAAAGAAAAAGAGAGAGAGAGAGAGAGAGAGAGAGAGATCTGATCATATGATGATTGTTTTTGTGCCATGTTTTACTGGTGTGCACCAATGCTCCCTCTAAGCCGTGGAGTCTTGTGAGCAAAAATTCTACTCTGTGAGCTACTGGCATGAAATTTGCGAGCAAGCGATTTGGCTACTGCATAAATTATTTGGCTCTGGAGTCATCCTTCCTGAGCGAAGACAAAAATCTGTGAGCTGGAGGCTGAAAAACTGTGAGCTAGCTCACACTAACTCGGTGTAATGTATTCATCCCCGACCTCGGAGGCGTCCAGGTCGCCTCGCGGTCAGGGGAAGCAGCAGACCTTTGGGTATGAGAACAAAGGGTCAAGCAGACCCTAGCCCGCACCAATAGGAGGGCTCGGAACCCAACCGAGAGCCTATGGATCTCGAGTACACTGTAAATAGCCAATCATGGGTGGGGGTGTGTGTGTGGGGGTGTTTCCTGGGACATATACGCCGGCCTGCGAGCTGGCTTCTTTGTCTTGTTCTGAACTAAGTAAAAGCTGAGATCGCTCTCCGTCTGCATACTTTTCACTCAGCTTAGAGGGAACACTGGTCTGCACGTGTCCTTCAAGTGCCTGTTGTGCATTGCTAAATCAGACAAGGGAAAAGATAAAACTGACTGAAGAAACAAAGCTGTGCACCAGTTCTGCTGTTAACTTTACAAATCTCATTTAACTGAAATGAAGGGGAAATGGGGCCCAGTGCACACACAAGAAAATCTGGGACAACACAAGGGAAGTGCAGAAGTAGCCGGGCTGGCTTTGCATCTCCTGGACAGAAATATTCATCCATCACATTTTAAGAACATAAGAGACGCCAATGTTGGATCAGGCCAAAGGCCCATCCAGTCCAACACTCCGTGTCACACAGTGGCCAGAAATACCAGGTGCCATCAGGAGGTCCAGCAGTGGGGCCAGGACACTAGAAGCCCTCCCACTGTTGACCCCCCCCCCCAAGCACCAAGAAGACAGAGCATCACTTGCCCCAGAGCCCCTATCTATACCTGGTGGCTAATAGCCACTGATGGACCTCTGCCCCATAGGCTTATCTAATTCCCTCTTGAAGCCGTCCATGCTTGTAGCCGCCACCACCTCCTGTGGCAGTGAATTCCATGTGTTAATCACTCTTTGGGTGAAGAAGTACTTCCTTTTATCCGTTCTAACCCGACCGCTCAGCAATTTCATGGAGTGCCCACGGGTTCTTGTATTGTGAGAAAGGGAGAAAAGTACCTCTTTCTCTACCTGCTCTTTCCCATGCATAATCTTATAAACCTCGATCATGTCACCCCTCAGTCGTCTTTTCTCCAAGCTAAAGAGCCCTAAGCGCTTTAACCTTTCCTCATAGGGAAAGTGTTCCAACCCTTTTATCATTCGAGTTGCCCTTTTCTGCACTTTTTCCAAAGCTATAATATCCTTTTTAAGGTGTGGTGCCCAGAACTGCACACAGTATTCCAAATGAGGTCTCACCATTGATTTATATAGGGGCATTATTATATTGGCTGATCTGTTTTCAATACCCTTCCTAATAATCCCCAGCATAGCATTGGCCTTCTTTATTGCAGTCACACACTGTCTCGACATTTTCAGTGAGTTATCCACTACAACTCCAAGATCTCTCTCTTGCTCAGTCTCTGCCAGTTCAGACCCCATCAATGTGTATTTATATTTAGGATTTTTGGCTCCAATGTGCATCACCTTGCACTTGGCCACACTGAACCCCATTTGCCATGTTGACACCCACTTGCCTATCCTTGACAGATCCCTTTGGAGTGCCTCACAATCCTCACTGGTTTTCACCACCCTGAACAACTTCGTATCATCCGCAGATTTAGCCACTTCACTGCTTACTCCCAACTCCAAATCATTAATGAACAAGTTAAAAAGCAGTGGACCAAGTACTGATCCCTGTGGTACCCCACTGCTTACCCCCCTCCACTGGGAGAACTGCCCATTTATACTCACTCTCTGTTTTCTATTAATTAGCCAGTTTTTGATCCATAAAAGGACTTGTTCTTTTATCCCATGATTTTTGAGCTTACTTAGGAGCCTTTGATGAGGAACTTTATCAAAAGCTTTCTGGAAGTCAAGGTAAACAATATCTATTGGATCCCCCTTGTCCACATGTTTGTTCACTCCCTCGAAGAACACTAATAGGTTAGTGAGACAAGATCTTCCTTTACAGAACCCATGCTGAGTCTGCCTGAATAGGTTTTGTTCATCTATGTGCCTACTAATTCTTTCCTTAATAATGGTTTCCACCAATTTACCCGGTATCGACGTCAGACTGACTGGCCTGGTTGATCTGGTTAATCCTCTAAGGGCTTTCCCACATTCTCATTTGCCTTGCTTGTGTGTTTGGTGTAGTGGAGCCACTTTGTTGTTAAGAGTGGGGTACCCTAATCTAGAGAACCAGGTTTGATTCCCCACGCCTCCACATGCAGCTGCTGGTGTGACCTTGGGTCAGTCACAAGTTCTCTCAGAGCTGTTCTCTGAAGAGTGGTCCTCAAAAGAGCTCTCTCAGCCCCACCTACCTCACAGGGTGCCTGTTGTGGGGACGGGAAGGGAAAGGAGATTGTAAACCGCTCTGAGACTCTGAGTGAAGGGTGGGGTATAAACTCAATCTCTTCTTCTGCTTCTTCTTCCTGTTGCTTCAGGGTATTTTTTCCTGTTCCGCACGTGCTTTGCTCCCGCTAGTGGACAATTCAATATTACATCTCTTTATTTCTGGCATATCTCCCTGCAAATTTAAATTGCAGGTTTTTATGCGGGACATAAAGTGATGTAATATCTGAACAACCACTAGGGGGAGCAAAACACCTGCAGAACAGACATCCCCCCCCCCCCAAGCAACAGGAACACACAGGTGAGGAAAAGCAGAATGTAGAAAAGACCTAAAAATTTCAAAGTAGTGTACACAAGGGTCCTCTGCTACTTTATCCTCACAACCAACCCCGCATGGTAGGCAAGGCTGAGAGAGAGAGATGTGTCCCCTCCAGATATCCTCTCCATTGTAATAGCTGAATGGGTGGTCCCCCCTGACCACCCATTCAGCTATTACAATGGAGAGGATATCTGGACCCAGGTCTCCTGAGTCCTAGTTCAACACTATCTACTTTCCCACCCCGGCTCTAACTCACCTGACATCCACTAGGGTGGATTTGGTACCCATCGGACTGGTCAGCGAGATGGCTAAATCTCCTCTCCGGCTGTAGCTGAGTGAAAGCTGCACCTGGACGTGCTCCAGAGACAGGATGTCAGCCTTTTCCCCGTGGCAGGTAGAGGCATTGGCGGAGACGGACAGCCTCGAGCCGATTGCCCTGCCAAGAGACCCAAAGCACAGTTGGATGTATCGGAAACCAGCAGCCCGACTGCCCTCTCCACACCTTCACACTGCAATCAACAGGCTTCCTCCTGCTTTAAACACGGATTGAGTTTTTCTTAATGGGCACTTTCACACACATGGAATACAGCGCACTTTCAATCTACTTCCAATGCACTTTGCAACGGGATTTTATTTTGTCAAAGGGCAAAATCCACTTGCAAGTAATCACTAAAGTGCACTGAAAATGCATGATTCTGCGGCTTTCCAGCTTTTAGCATTCATGGTATTCTGAGTCATGGCAGATTGCAATATCTGAAAAATTAACAAGTCAAATCAGAATAATCGAATCTAAAGCCAAAACGTGGCATGATTTTATTTTTGAAAAAACGTAGCATGATTTTATTTTATACTCAACTCAGAACAATACCCAAAGGATGTTTAAACCCTTCCTCAGATTATGGGATGAAGTTAAATAAGCCTCTCTCTATACCTTAAGCATGTTGTAACTATACATTAATTATGCATGTTTATAGGAAAAGAAAAAAGAAGGGGAAAGACTTTCTTCTCTTTGTATTTATGCTGAATGTTGAGCTCTCTAAGGTAAAGGTACAGATTCCCTTGCTCAAAAGCCAGTAGAGTCCAACTCTAGGGTTGCGGTGCTCATCTCCGTTTCCAAGCCAAAGAGCCAGCGCTGTCCGAAGACGTTTCCGTGGTCATGTGGCCGGCATGACTAAACACCAAGGCGCACGGAACGCTGTTACCTTCCCACGGAAGTGGTCCCTATTTATCTACTTGCAATTTCTTGCTTTCGAACTGCTAGGTTGTCAGGAGCTGGAACTAGAGACGGGAGCTCACTCCGTTATGCGGCACCCAGGTCTCGAACTGCTGAAGTCAACCTTCCACAGCCTGCAGTTCAGCGTCTTAACCACTTGAGCCACCGCAGCTCCAGTTGAGCTCTCTACCAATGCCTTAATTTGCTTGTTTTCCACTTTTCTTTTTTTCTTTTTCTTTTTTGCCTTTTTTGTTGTTATGTGTACACTGTAGGTTGTTCTATATGGGGAGGCGGGTGTGCACTTGATGATTATATCTGCTTTTTTAATATTTAAATAAAAAATTATTTCTCAAAAAAGAGAACATGCATTATTCTGCATGCATCTGCCTTTGCGTCTGTGTCGACTTCTGTCAAGTCACTTGCAACTCATGGGAACCTTATGAATTAATGACCTCCAAAATGCCCTATTAATAGCCTTGCTCAGGTCTTGCAAACGGGGGGCCTTTGTGGCTTCCTTGACGGAGTCAATCCATCTCCTATTGGGTCTTCCTCTTTTCCTGCCGCCTACAACTTTTCCTACCATTATTGTCTTTTCCAGTGAGTTTTGTCTTCCCATAATGTGACCAAACTACAATAGCCTTAGTCAGGGGTCATTTTGTAGAAAAAGAGGTGCAGGAGCTCATTAGCATCACTTATTAGCATAACTTTTTTGCATATGCCACACCCCCTGACATCACCGGAAGTGTGTCAGAAGGCAACACCCACCACTAGACTGTTTTGGATTGCCAGCTATTTGGGGGGGCGGACGTGCGGATCTGTCCTCACAGAGAAGGAAGAGCTTGTACCTGAATAAAACCTGGTCTTAAAGGGCCAATGGACTGTTTTGGATTGCTAGCTGGGGGGGGGGATGTGCAAATCTGCCCTCACAGAGGAGGGAGAGCTTGTACCTGAAGGTGGGCCAGGGGGCTCTGCAATTTACCTGGCTGCTTCTTGCTCCTCATGGCCCAACTGAGGGCTGCTGGGAGCAGGGGGCGGGGATTGTTGCATGTGCCCGCCCCCTGGGCTCCTTACTGCTGGAGCTCCGCTCCTGTGCGCACCCACAGGAAATGACCCCTGGTCTTAGTTTGGTAATTTTAGCTTCTAGGAAGAGCTCAAGCCTTTACATGTTTTAAAAAATGCTGGTTTTACCTTTCTGTGATTAAAAATACCTTCGGTGCTTCTGTTTTTAAAAAGCAACCTTTTTTTTTTAAGCTGCAGAACTCCCTCGGGAAGAGGAAGATGGGATCGTAGCATGAGCCTTCTGCTTTTAACCAGTACAACATCCCATATCTTCATCCAGCACCCCCGTTTGAACCATGATAGATCCCCAACAGGTAGTCAAATAGTTTTCTGAGGAGGGTGCGTGTGTGTGTGCGTGTGTGCGTGCAGTTAAAACCCACAAAAATGGACCATAAGATTGGTTTCCAAAGACACTACAAAATTCACAGCTCCCCCTTCCTTTGCCCACATATCACTAAAAAGAATAATAATCAGGAGATGCATCATAAATCTGACAGCATCATATGAGGTTGGAACCTTAGCCAATATCTAGTCACTCTACACGGCAGCAAGTTCCTTACGTTAATTACACATGATGTGAAAACGGAGCTGATCTTGTCTGTCACAAGTCTCCTAACCAATAAACTGAGAGTGAGATTTGTGCATGTCTTACAGTGGCTTGTGGATAACGTTGATGGAACACTTTTGCTGGGGCCGAGTTGGTGTCCACTTTTTGGCCAGATCGACCAGGTCTCCAGCATCTAAGAGCCCATATCCATAATGGTGACTCACTTTAAAGGAAAGAGAGAGGGGAAGGAAGCCAACAGAGAAATTTTGCTGTAACTGAGAGCCAGTTCGGTGTAGTGGTTAAGTGTGCGGACTCTAATCTGGGAGAACCGGGTTTGATTCCCCACTCCTCCACTTGCACCTGCTGATGTGACCTTGGGTCAGTCACAAGCACTGGCACAGCTGTTCCTGAAAGAGCAGTTTGTGTCAGAGCTCTCTCAGCCCCACCCACCTCACAGGGTGTCTGTTGTGGGGAGGGGAAGGGAAAGGAGTTTGTAAGCCGCTCTGAGACTCCCAAGTGAAGGGCGGGGTATAAATCCAATCTCTTCTTCTTCTTCTTCTAACTAGAGAAGTTTTCGAAATTCTCTCCCCATCCAAATTTCTTTCCAGATTTTGGAGTTCTGAACTACACCAGTTTGGCATAGTGGTTAAGTGCGCGGACTCTAATCTGGGAGGACCGGGTTTGATTCCCCACTCCTCCACTTGCACCTGCTGGATGACCTTGGGCAAGCCATAGTTCTGATAAGAGCTGTTCTTGAAAAAAAGAGCAGTTCCTGTCAGAGCTCTCTCAGCCCCACCTACCTCACAGGGTGTCTGTTGTGGGGAGGGGAAGGGAAAGGAGTTTGTAAACTGCTCTGAGACTCCCTTGGGTAGTGAAGGGCGGGGTATAAATCCAATTTCTTCTTCTTCTACACAATCAGGCTTCCAAAAGGGAAAAGATGCACTAGGAAGCCTACCGTGTTCTATTTTTTAAAAACTTTCTGAATTTTGTTCAGTGCTGTGCATCTGCCATTTGCTATGGTTTTGAGCGTCTTTCCTCCGTTTGTGTCACCTGTGTGATACCTTTATGGCACTGTGAAAAAGCAGTCTTGATGTGATGGTATATTGTATCAAGATTCTCTTTGTATGATGCTTTACCGATGCACAGGAGCACATGAGTGCTTCAATAATGCACTGCACAGAAAAAGAATATTGATGGAGTTGCACATGTGAACATACCAAGACTGCTTTTTTTTTTTTCAATTGTCACAGAACGCCATTCCGATTTGGGTCCTCTGAGATACTCAGCGGCCATTCCAAATCTCTGCCCAGCGGCATACTGTTGTCCCAAATTCACCTAACTCCTGGAGGAGTTCTTCACTTCTCACTGGTGTTTCAACTGCCACCAGTTGGTCAGTTAAGAGTATTTCTCACTAAGAGATCCAGCACTCCTATCACTCCATCTGCATTGCTGCTTATAGGCTCTACCTGGAGCCCACATCTCCTGCTTCCACTCCAACTAGTGTTTGCAGGGGTGGTTTACTTTACTTACACACTTCTGGGGATCTAGTGACCAACCACCTCCCTTCCCTGGAGTCCTTGTAATACTGTGTTTGAGTGGAGTTTATCATGGTGATGGAGAACAAACTGTGCAGCGTTCTAAATAAGAAATTCATTAAAAAGAAAATGTCCACACACATACTCTGCACAGCAACGGATTGAGCATGGTTACAAAGTAAAGGTGCATATACATACAGTCCTCTGTCCTTTCTCTAACATACTCTGACTGTTCTTATTCTAGAGTATGTCCTGGAAAGCTACAATAATGTGGTTGCTGGGGTGGGCAGGAATCACTCACTTTTTATCACATTTTTATTCCATCCTGCATCTTATGATTCATCCTGCTTCCTATATACTAAAGTAGTAGGTGCATCAGACTAAAATCAAACCTCCAAATGACCAAGAAGCTCATTGGCTGACCTTAGCCCAGTTTCTCCCTATCTGTTGTAAGGATAAAATGGGGGAAACCATGCACACTGCCCTGAGCTCACTGGAGGAAAGATGGAACAAAAATCTGCTGCTAAGATAAAAATCTGCTTAACTGAACTGTGACGTAGGGGAGACTGAGAGCCTGGTCCAGAGTCACACAGATTGCTTTATGAGAGAGCAGGAAATTGCACCTGGGTTTCCCTAAGCACCAGTCTGACACGCTAACCACTATGAAACTCTCCCTCTTGATTGCAATTTTAAATCTGCCTGGCTGATATAAGCAATGCTCCCTCTAAGCAGTGGTGTCTTGTGAGCAAAAATCCTACTTTGTGAACTACTGGCATTAAAGTTGTGAGCGAGCGATTTGGCTACTGCATACATTAGTTTGCTCTGGAGCCATCCTTCCTGAGCTAAGACAAAAATGTGTGAGCCGGAGGCTAAAAACCTGGGAGCTAGCTCACACCAACTCAGCTTAGAGGGAACACTGCAAAGCTTTCTTTCCACCTGCTCAACCTGTACCCTCATAAAAAACCATTTGTCTAACACTGTTTAAGCATTCAAGAGCTCCATCCATACAAGAAAACTGATAGAAGGCTTTGTTTAGTTTATGACTTTTTCTGGTGGAAGAAAAGCAAGCAAAGCCAAAGCCAAAAACAGCTGATGAGACCCGGAAAGGGAAGACAGATCATTCCGCCACATCCCAGTTCTGGGCCAGTCCAGATGGGGGGCGGTCTACCACCCCCAAGCAGTCCAGCTATGCCCACAGCAGTCCGCTCCAACCTCACCTTTGCGTCCTGCACCATTCACCGCCCAGTCGCTTGCCTGCAGGTGGGCTGGCTTGGATGCTCTCATGACCAGGTGCTGCATGTCCCTCCAGGTCAGCGCTGGGCTAGAACACAAATAAAGACTGAGAAGGAGCTTCACGTGAAGCGGCACAGAAACACCTCCTGAGAATCGGGGCAAGCAGCCGTCAAGACTCCGGTCTGCACTGCGAGGTGAAAATGACATGCACATTTTTAGGAACTTTGGATAGTTGTTCTGGAATTTTGTTTCAGTTAAAAGCACGTTCATAGACCTTCAGGACTTCATGACTGCCATGGCAACATTGGGACTCTCCCAGGTTGTATCAACCTTCATGCATGAAGCAGGCCACAGACTAGATTTGACCTTTTGCATAGGACTTGATCTGAATATTGCAGATGTTGACAGGATCCTGACAGCTGCAAAGCCAACTACCTGTTCCTTGGGTCCTTGTCCCTCGTGGCTGGTAAAATCATGCCACAGAGTAGTAAGTGGCCCTTTCAGACAGATTATCAATTTCTCTCTCACACAGGGCTGTTTCACCAGCTCCCTTAAGGAGCTGATTGTTAGTTTCATAAAAGGGCAGAGAAAGGGAGAGGGCAAATGATTGCGTGTTTAATCCTTGTGTGGTAAGCAAGATGTGTAAATAAATGCACATAATAGACCAACTGGCAGAGACTGACCAGGAGAGAGATCTTGGAGTCGTAGTAGATAACTCAATGAAAATGTCTAGACAGTGTGCAACTGCAATAAAAAAGGCCAACGCTATGCTGAGGATTATTAGGAAGGGAATTGAAAACAAATCAGCCAGTATCAACCTGCCCCTGTATAAATCGATGGTGCGACCTCATTTGGAGTACTGTGTACAGTTCTGGTCACCACACCTCAAAAAGGATATTATAGCACTGGAAAAAGTGTAGAAAAGGGCAACTGGAATGATCAAAAGGTTGGAACATTTTCCCTATGAAGAAAGGTTGAAGCGCTTGGGGCTCTTTAGCTTGGAGAAACGACGGCTGAGGGGTGACATGACTGAGGTTTATAAGATTATGCATGGGATAGAGCAGGTCGAGAAAGAAGTACTTCTCTCCCTTTCTCACAGTACAAGAACTCGTGGGCACTCCATGAAATTGCTGAGCGGTCGGGTTAGAACAGATAAAAGGAAGTCCTTCTTCACCCAAAGAATGATGATCACATGGGATTCACTGCCACAGGGGAGAAACTTACACAGCTTCCCTCCTTCTTAACAAAACATTGGCTGTCCCAAAAAGAGACTGTGGAGAGCAAGATACCAAAGTGATTTAAAGCTCAAGGTTCCTAGAAATCTACTGTGGTTCTTGTTCTTACTTGGCCTCCAGAGCGAGAGCGATCATACCGGCCACGAGGGGGGCAGAGGCGGAGGAGCCGGTGTGCTCACTGGTGCATCTGCGCCGCAAGTCTGTTGTCACCTGGAAAGGAAAGAGAGGGAGTCAGCAGTTTAGCAGGAAACTGGAACTGACTACCTGAGGATGCTTCAGCCAGGGGGTGGTGTCAGTGATGGGCATCTCTCCAAAAATGGTTTTTAATAGCTTTTTTGTTTATCTATTTGTAGGCCTCAAGGCAGATTACACAGAGCGCATCAATACCAAGGGTCATTTCCTGCGGGAGCGCACAGGAGCGGAGCTCCGGCAGTAAAGAGCCCAGGAGGTGGGCATATGCAACAAGCCCCACCCCCTGCTCCCAGCAGCCCTCAGTTAGAACAAGAAGCAGCCGGGTACATTGCAGAGCTCCGCGGGCTTCAGGGCAAGAGACGCTCAGAGGCGGTTGGCCATTGACTGCCTCCCAATGCTCCCTCTAAGCTATCAAATCTTGTGAGCTCTCTGTGAGGGCAGATCTGCATGTCATTCCCCCCCCCAATAGCTAGCAATCCAAAACAGTCCAGTGGAGCCTGAGCAGTGGGTGTTGCCTTCTGACACACTTCCGGTGATGTCAGGGGGTGTGGCAGATGCAAATAAGTTATGCTAATGAGCTCCTGCACCTCTTTTTCTACGAAATGACCCCTGATCAATACAATCAATGGGATGGGACCAGTGTTACCTCTAAGCTGAGTTAGTGTGAGCTAGCTCACAGTCTTTTAGCCTCTGGCTCACACATTCTTGTCTTAGCCCAGGAAGGATGACTCCTTCCTGGGCTAAGACAGTAGCCAAATCGCTACTGGGCTAAGACAGTAGCCAAATGCAGTAGCCAAATTGCTCACGCACAACTTTAATGCCAGCAGCCTTGCTGGGCCCAGAGAAGCCAGGCTGGCTGTGATGAGGGCCAGGGCCTTCTCAGTGGTGGCTCCGTACCAGTGAAATGAGTTCCCGGAAGACATCAGGGCCCTGCAGGACCTTTTACAGTTCTGCTGGGCCTGCAAGACAGAGCTCTTCCACCATGCTTTTGACTAGGGAGCTGCACCATACAACTGAGGCCCTGGCCCCGATATTAACATCGATATTAACATTATTATTAGCAGCCGATATAACACAGACTACGCTGGGAGCTGACTGCCTGTTTGCTGGATGCTATTAATGCCCGCCATTGTGTCGGAATCATCTTAGCACTAGCACTTTGTAACGTTTTAGACTTATGATTTTACCTACATTTGCTTTAGCTCTGTAATATCCTATGTAAGCCGCCAGGAGCCTGCTACAGCGGGGAGGGTGGGGTTGAAATTAAATAAACAAGCAAACAAACAAACAGTGCCAATGGGATTTGCATTGTGGAGATCTGGAACCAATCAGAAATCTGAAACAGAACTGAAGCAGAACAGTTCAGTTAAAACGATGGACTGCATTTTTTTTTCCACGAGGGGCCTAAAAAGACATAGAACATTCCTCTCTCCAGCTGGCACGGAAGAAGATACTCTCTGACTGTCCCACGTGGACATTGGCTGATATTTCCTTTCCTGCACGGCCGGCCGTCAATTAAAAATCCAATGCACGTGAACTGAAAACTACATTTCTGCCTTTCACACATGCACACCTAAAATAGAAGGAAACCCAAAAGCACTTTGAAGAAGAAGAAGAAGAAGAAGAAGCAGAAGAAGAAGAAGAAGAAGAAGCAGAAGAAGAAGAAGAAGAAGAAGCAGAAGAAGAAGAAGAAGAAGAAGCAGAAGAAGAAGAAGAAGAAGAAGCAGAAGAAGAAGAAGAAGAAGAAGCAGAAGAAGAAGAAGAAGAAGAAGCAGAAGAAGAAGAAGAAGAAGAAGCAGAAGAAGAAGAAGAAGAAGAAGCAGAAGAAGAAGAAGAAGAAGAAGCAGAAGAAGAAGAAGAAGAAGAAGCAGAAGAAGAAGAAGAAGAAGAAGCAGAAGAAGAAGAAGAAGAAGAAGCAGAAGAAGAAGAAGAAGAAGAAGCAGAAGAAGAAGAAGAAGAAGAAGCAGAAGAAGAAGAAGAAGAAGAAGCAGAAGAAGAAGAAGAAGAAGAAGAGATTGGATTTATACCCCGCCCTTCACTCGGCATCTCAGAGCGGCGTAGAAAACTCATTTCCCTTCCCCTCCCCACCACAGACACCCTGTGAGCAATGCTCCCTCTAAGCTGTGGAGTCCTGTGAGCAAAAATTCTACTTTGTGAGCTACCAGCATTAAAGCTGTGAGCAGGTGATTTGGCTATTGCATAAATTAGTTTGCTCTGGAGCTATCCTTTCTGAACTAAGACAAAAATGTGTGAGCTAGAGGCTAAAGAACTGTGAGCTAGCTCACACTAACTCGGCTTAGAGGGAACACTGCCTGTGAGGTAGGTGGGGCTGAGAGAGCTCTTGACCAAAACTGCTCTTTTTCAAAGCCAGCTCTTGACAGAACTGTGACTTGCCCAAGGTCATCCAGCCAGGTGCAAGTGGAGGAGTGGGGAATCAAACCCGGTTCTCCCAGATTAGAGTCCGCGCACTTAACCACTGCACCAAACCAGTTTGAGGGGCACATGTGACATCGACCGATTTCTGAGGATTGTGCTCTCACGAAGGGCCCTGAAAGAGCACCGAGGGGTTCATTTCTGCACGACTGTCAATAGGAGGCACTGTTGCCTCACTTAAATCCGGTCCGTAGAAAAGCTTGGTGAAAATAAACACTTCTCTAGAAGCACAGCCTTTAACTGGGGGGAAGGAAGAGGATGCCGGGGGGGGGGGGGGCCGTTTTCTGCCCCGACGCCTCCCCTCTTGCAAGCGAGTCTGAGGGAAACAGTGGCAGGAATATCCCAGACTAGCCGGAGAGCCCAGGAGCTAAGCAGGGCGGGCCACGGTTAGTATTTGGATGGGAGGCCACCAAAGTCGCTATGCAGGGTCGCTATGCGGAAGCGGGCAACGGCAGATCGCCTCTGAACGTCTCACGCCTTACAGGCTTGCCGTAAGTGGGTTGCGACTGGATGGCACATTATTAACTATTAGTATTCCTATAATTAATGAAGGGCCTTACTGAAATATACTGGGTTCAGACGCGTACAGTGATCAGCTCATAGTTTATTAATGATTTCAGGAAGCAGAAAGAAGACAGAGAATCCCTGACCGAAGCCAGGTATTTATGCATGCAAAAGGTTATACCCAAAACACCCACCCACTCCCACGATAGGCTATTTACGCTACATTGTTATTCCATTGGTCTCCTCTAGGATCCCTGTCTCCCTATTGGTCTATTTTAGGATTCCTGTCTCCCTACTGGTCCATTCTAGGATCCTAGTCAGCTATTGTTACGGATCCTCAAGCTCTGTCCAAATTAAGCATCAGCCAAGGTATGGTCTAGGCTCAGTACATACAAAAACAAATATGGTCACAGTCCATAGACATGCAAAAATAGAACCACAAGAACTGTACACAGTGCGCTCAATATTTCTTTAACGAAAACCGTAAAGTTATAAATATGAAATGTACAAAAGTGATAATAATACATTCAAATGTGTAAGTTCAGATACATAAAGATAGAAGATGACAACGACGGGACGGTGGTCTCCGGAATGCGATGCCGTTTCGACAAACGTCTTCTTCTAACCAAGAATCTATAGCTTGATTATGTTCTTCTCCATTACTTATGCAATGAAATAGGTGAAACTACTGAACTCCATGTGAATTGGGCAGCTTTTCCATTGAAGTGCAATTTTTCATACATCATCAACCTATAGACTCTTGGTTAGAAGAAGACGTTCGTCGAAACGGCATCGCATTCCGGAGACCACCGTCCCGTTGTTGTCACCTTCTATCTTTATGTATCTGAACTTACACATTTGAATGTATTATTATCACTTTTGTACATTTCATATTTATGACTTTACGGTTTTCGTTAAAGAAATATTGAGCGCACTGTGTACAGTTCTTGTGGTTCTATTTTTGCTAGGCTCAATACATGACACTTACGATCTGCTTTTCCCCCTTCCCCCCGCTGCTGTAGGTGGCCGTGAGGGTGGAAGCGCAGGCCTCGTTGTACCAGGGGACCCGCCCGCTCTCCGTCGTGCTGCCCACCGACAGGGTGTAGATGCTGTTGGTGTAACCGTCGCAGTTACAGTTGTCATAGCGGTGGCCGCCATTGCCGGAGGCCCAGACAAAGAGTGAGCCCAGCCCACCACGGCCCTGGAAGAGGGGGAAACGGCACGGAATCAGAATCCTGTCAGAACATCGGGGGGGGGGGGGAGAAGAAGGGATGGCAGGGCCACAGTTTGATCACACCCCCGGCTTAAAACTGCCTGTGCTGAAGGGCTCCAGGGCTACACATTGTAATATTCTTTAGACAAATTATTCAGAAGGAATGGACAGGGGGGTAGGGGTAGGGGCAGAAAATGCCACACAAATAGGACTGCCTGGCCGCCGGCGGGGGGACCTCCGTGGGGTATTTCAATTTATTTATTACGGTCATAGACCAGCAAACAACACAATAAGAGGCAAGTAAATGACAGGTAAAAGAACAGTGAAATTATAAAAGATAATAGCATCTAAGATTATAAACAGGAATCTAAAAAGTTTAAAATACAGGAATGGTAAAAATTAATATTACGATCAAAGATTAAAAATAAATCTGTCTGTACTTCTCTTCCCTTTCCAAGTTCGGTATGCCAGCCAACCAAATTTGGCAACCATCCTAGTCAGCTTTCGATTATGCTACAGCCACAATTTCATTTTACAGTCAATGACCGGCATGCACAAAGGTTTACAGAAAACCAAGCGATCAAATTTCGCAACTTTAAAAATTATACTCAAGCTACTGTATGCATTTTCTGATC
>NW_015173197.1:294302-296037 GCF_001447785.1 Gekko japonicus | reverse complement strand
ACAAATAGGACTGCCGCCTGGCCGCCGGCGGGGGGCGGGGGGGTGGGGGGTTGCCAGATCCAGGTTGGGGAAACTCCTGGAGATTTGGGGGTGGAGCCTGGGGAGGACGGGGACCTCCGTGGGGTATTTCAATTTATTTATTACGGTCATAGACCAGCAAACAACACAATAAGAGGCAAGTAAATGACAGGTAAAAGAACAGTGAAATTATAAAAGATAATAGCATCTAAGATTATAAACAGGAATCTAAAAAGTTTAAAATACAGGAATGGTAAAAATTAATATTACGATCAAAGATTAAAAATAAATCTGTCTGTACTTCTCTTCCCTTTCCAAGTTCGGTATGCCAGCCAACCAAATTTGGCAACCATCCTAGTCAGCTTTCGATTATGCTACAGCCACAATTTCATTTTACAGTCAATGACCGGCATGCACAAAGGTTTACAGAAAACCAAGCGATCAAATTTCGCAACTTTAAAAATTATACTCAAGCTACTGTATGCATTTTCTGATCTTTGTCCACCTGTGCACAAAATTTAGCCACTGTTCGGGTTGTTTCATGGTTTATATCAGACAGAAGATAATCAAGTTTAATTTTGTTTGATCTGCCGGGGAAATTTCTGATCAGCGGCTCAATAGATTTTGACTGAATTTCTTTGTGCCTAGGGCAATTAAAGAAAATATGTTCCATTGAATCAATTTCCTTTAAACCTCAGTTGGGCACAAGGCCACAGAGTCCACCCTGCAAGGCATCCGTTTTCTCCAGGGGAGCTGATCTCTGTAGTCTGGAGATGAGCTATAATTCCGAGGGATCCCCAGGTCCCACCTGGAGGCTGGCATCCCTATACAAGAGACACAAGCTGGCTGAGATCTAAAGACTGTCCGAAGGGAACAGATATTCTGGCACAAGGCACGGGAGAAAGCACCCAAGGGTCACTCAATTAAATCTGGGGAGGAGGCACGGCCTGGTGGCACAGCATATTCTTTGTAGGCAGCAGGTCCGCCGTATTTAGTTATCTTTAACCGGGCTGGAAAAGACACATGAAAACAGGTAGCGCTGAGAAACCGTTTGGAGCTAGAGAGATCTACACTCCGACCTGAGATATTTATTTATTATTTCGATTTGTGTCCTGCCCTTCCTGCAAGCGGGCTCAGGGCAACTCACAACAATAAATCCAACACAATCTTAAAATAATTCAATCAGTTAACAACTATATTAAATCAATACAATGAAACCAATTTAAAACATTTAAAGTGGGCAGTGCAGCATATATCCCATTTCAGTTCTTACAGCCGGGAAACGCGTGGGCCGGCACCGAGCCAGGTGGTCTCATGCAGCAGCAACCGAGGGGGGGGGGGGGTTGACCCCCCCCCCACTGCCTCAGCCAAAGGCCTGGCAAAACAGCTTTGCTTTGCAGGCCCTGCGAAAACGGTAACAGGTCTCGCAGGGCCCTGATCTCAATTGGAAGCATGTCCCACCAGGCTGGGACTAGGCGGTCATCTTTCAGCCCCGGGACAACCAGCAGATGGCTATCCATGGGTGCATTCAGACACGCCATTTGATCTGGTGTCGTGATGGTTCAGCAACGGATTTTATCTGCACGATCACACAGTCAACATCTGCCTCCCGTCCCCAGCCGTTGGTTTCCAGCTCAAAACCGCTTTAACCCGGAGTGTTTTGTGACCAGGTCCCAAAGTGGTGTTTTCTCAGCTCTCCCGTTTAAAGTCACATTCT